>NW_010143111.1:82880-112117 GCF_000699245.1 Pterocles gutturalis
GGTCTCCCTGGAGCCTTCTCTTCTTCAGGCTGAACAACCCCAACTCTCTCAGTCTGTCCTTGCACAGGAGGTGTTCCAGCCTTCTGTCCAACTTTGTGGCCCTCCTCTGGACTCACTCCAACAAGTCCATGTCTTTCTTATGCTGAGGATCCCAGCCCTGGACACAGCAGTCCACAGGGGGTCTCGTGAGAGCAGAGTAGAGCGGGAGAATCACCTCCTTCATATTCTTTTGACTCATCATTATTTTATTTATTTTTGTTATTTGTGTAGTATATTATTTTTCACCTAAAGCACGAGCAATGGTTTAGTACAGATTTTATGCGAAAGAATAAAGAAAAAATAAGGGACATAATAACATTTATGTATACCAAGTAAATTAGGAGTACCTCTGCTGAAAATCATGATTAATACAAGTGAATTGAGAAGAAAGACCACTGTCACTGTATAAGATATTTAAACATTACCAGAAATTTACACAGCTGTAAACGAAATGGCAGTGAATCATTAAATTCAGCATGGCTGAATGACCAAGTCTGATTATAGTAGTTTTTATGCAAAAGATGCTGTGAATGGTATGTAAGTCTAGCTTCTTCCTAATTATGAGAAGTAAGCAATTCATATTTTTGACAAGTACTTTCAAGTGGAAAAAATAGTGGAGGAGAACAAGCTTATGATGGCTGTTGATGAGTTTAGTCTTACGGTAGGAAAGAAGGATAAGTGAAATAAACAAAATTATGCAGAAGAAAAGAGGGTACATACCATCATCATAATAAACTTTGCATAGACTTGTGTACAATTTGTAGGAGGAATATGATGATTGGTAGTGGAAAAAAAATAATAAAACAATTCACCATCTGCTGAAACACTATAGTATTGCAGTGCTCTGCAGCCATCCCTGCAGAAGGAGATACAGAGGACAGCAAGTTCTGGTACATATGAATGTGTTTACAGACAAATATGAGTTCCGTCCGAAATATGTTTTGACTATACATGGAAGTCTTTCAGTTCTAAAATCACAAACAAGGGATTCTTCTTCTCCAATAAATCATGGCATATGTTTGCATAAGAAAGTCCTTGCAGACAATCTCACAAACTGCATTCTAAAACATGATAGTCCATCTTAAAAAGAGCATTGAAACTTTTGCCTTTTGTTTTAACAGTGTCCCTAGAGAAATTAAAACAACCAAACCAAATTTTTCTCTTATCTTTTTCATCTTAGATTGTGCCTTAAAAGAAAAACTCCTGTCTAGCTACTCATTTGCAGAGTCAGTTTCTTTCAGTGTACTGCCCTGTAATTAGTGGGTTCAAAACTAATCAGAGACATAAAAGACTTTAATGACAAGTTAAATAGAAAGTGGAATGAAAGAAATGTACAATAATCATCCGTAAATGGGTTTATATTCATTTCAAGAGAGAACTTTAATAGATGGATTAGCTTAATTGATAAAGGTGTGATCATTTTTGCACTTTCAGGGTCTAATTTAAGCAGATGAGTCTTGGAAACATACCTGTTAATCAACTCTGTTAGGCGTTTATGAGTAATCTTGTATGTCTCTAAGGACTAAATTTCAAAAGTGAGTTTCTGATCTTCATTTAAACCATTGTAGCAGCACGTTAGCTGAAGCGTTCTAATGGCTCATGCTTGAGGGTTTGTGACACTAAATGACAAATGGGAACCATGCAATGCAGTGAAGCAAAGATGAGAGTAGCTGCCAAATTTGAGACAACATGTGATTATGCATGCACCACTCGTGCTTATAGGTCCTGAAATAATTTCAGTAAGATCTGGCAGTGGGCTAGATTTATCAATTTATTCTACTGGAGAAATTTGCTGAATTCAGTGGCATACATAGCTATTAAGATTTATTTTCAGCATTTTTAAAAATCAATTTTCTGTTAATAGTTCTGGCTATGGTTCACTGATTTATTTTGTTTTCTTAGTTCTTTTCTGCCATGATGATACTTAAAGGGGCCAGAATTTCCTACTCATTCAAGTTGAATACCACTTATTCATGTGAGTAGCTCAATAATTTGCATTTGAGTTTATTGGTAGTAAATCTTTGTTATTCAGTACATGGAATTATTTATTTTGGGCCAGATTTGCACAATACATTGTGTATTAGGTACTGTGATAACTTGCAAGACTAAGTGCAAGTCTGTCTGGGCCTAAAATGGTTCCAGAGTTCTAGTAATGAATGGACTTACTGGCAATGATCTTAAATGCATTTTTTTTTTTCCGTTCTTTATGTAAGTAGTATTTCCAAAGCATTTTAGGGAACAGAAACTTGGCAGAAGACTATGTTTACTAAATTTATGCTAACATAATAATTACTGGAACAAAAAAATGAGATGTGCATTTTAGTAATGTGGAAAAAGTAATGCTTTTGGGTATCTTGTATTTTACATATTCTCAGGAAAAGAATGAGGGAGAGCTTGTTGAGATTTTTCATTCTTGAAGAAAAAAAAATCATCCGCTACTGTGTTTTAATACCTAAAGTGACAATGAAAAGACAAAATACCATAAATAAGTCCAAATGGTTCTGGCTCAAGGAATCAGTCTTCCATACCTCATGCTTGATATTACTTTAGAGAGACTCTCCAGCCTGCCCATGCTGCAATCCATCTCTACTCCATTCTGCCATTTCAGTAATTATCACTGCATACAAATGTAACAATGCAGGAGAAGAGGCCTTTTCTCCAAGGAATTTTAATAAGGACACCATAGGTAGCATATGTAAAATTATCTTTTTTTGCAGAAACTAAGCAGGATATAAGGGTGGATGCCACCCCAGCGTAATGTGCTCATCTGTGTCTGTCTGCTGTATCAGAAGGTTAGGGAATATATATTGCAGTAAACTCTTCCCCTTTTCTTCCTCTGGTTAATTCATGTCTGCATGGGAAAATGAGAAAGTATTCATACAGCAAATGGCAATTTTCAATACAAATTCTCCTGACATGGGGACAGAAATTTTACAGAAATGTACAGAAATTTTAAGGACTGAACACCTTGTTTTTTCACTTTAGTTTTCTGAAAATATATGTTACAATGATGTTATGGGCAGGGCTGTATCTTGAGCTAATACAATTGTGGCTTTATCTGATAGATGGTATTTGGGACAACTCAGCCCCTTCCTGTGAAAAGGCCTATCACAGCATCCATGCATCCTTAGAGTAGCATATGTGGTGTCAGTGACCTGATCCATAGAGAAAAAAAATAGCTCAAATGAAACTCCTTTACACTACTGCTTACCACCTTCTCCCTTCATTTTCATAGCAAAGTGACCCATCTCCCTAATATGAATGACTTAGTGCTGTCTCACCATCTGCTCTTTTGATGTCTGCCTTTGTGCCTCAGTGTTTCATGGTTTTCTAAGGCATTTCTAAGAGGGCAGGAAGTCTGCATCACAGGGTGAATCTAGTGGAGCAGTTGTATGGCAAGAAATGGGCCATATAGGGCTATGTTTCCCCCCTCTCACGTTCACACAACTTATGGCACAAGACAGCATTGCTCTACAGAGACAGCAGCTATTAGTAAACCTAACAGGCCAGGGAGATTTTTCTGCCTCTGAAGCCAGCTGTGCCATGTCTCTGCTTGTGTCCGCACAGTTGCCTAATAGAATGACTGAACTCTGCCGAAGGCAACCTGGCTGGTGTTCCTCCTTCAACCATGCCCTCCACCAAGTCAAGGGAGGGCTGTCAGCTCTGGCCAAAACAGAGCTCCAGCTCTTGTTGAGTGTGTAACAGCCCTGCAGACTAAGCAGTAGCTCTCGAGCCTCTGTCTTGTTTCTGTTTAATTTGCTTGTAGAGACATGGTGAATTTGTCCTGTTACTGGTACACATATCTGAAGAGTCACAGCAGCATTAATCTTGTGAATAAGTGAGCAGCCTCCAGTACTGCATTTTGGGGTCTTTTCATCTGCTTCAAACTGGGCTATAAATGTTATGCATATACAATTTCATTGAAATATCTAAGGCGTAGGAGTCCAGTATACTCATCCCTTAGAATAAAATGAGGAAAATAACCCAAACAGGATTCTTACTTTTTCTACAGAATAATACCATTGCTACAAGGCATCAAATTCTTTATTCTGAAATTGTATATCTGAAATATATTTATTCCTAGGCTGAATTATAAGTAATACATCCTTATCAGACATTTGTACTTAGAAAAAAACCAAACCAAAACAAAACAACTTTTCCATAAAATTTCAGGTTCTATGCAGGCAGTGACAAGTTTGCAGTACAGTGGAATTTCATAATCATCTCCTTATGCTGCCTGAGTAATATAGCTATTACCCTCAGTTGACATGTGTCAAAATATCCCTATAGTCTGTCAGGCTGGTTAATACACCTCAGACGACAAGCTACCTTAAGTCTTCAAAAGCATGAGTAAAGAATATTAAGTGAGCATCATGTCAACTCTTACTTCTATAAAGGTTAAGACGTGACATTTTTTATAAACTCATAATACATCATCACAGTTAAAATTTAGTGCTGCTTAAACTTGTTTAATAATAATTATGACAACAATGACTTGTATGTATACAAGGTTTCAAAATCTAAAACCTTTTGAAATATTTTACAGTCAATATATTTAGGAGCCACTTTCCCCAAGATCAAAATTTGACCATCTACTAGGATTTTGCCTTTCACTTGCGACATTAGCACCAAACTCATTTTTTTTTTTTTAAGAAGCAAAAAAACCCCAATATTAACTGTGAATAAGTTATACTATTTTTCAGTATCAAAGCATGTCAAAACCAAGAATTTTCCAAACACATCGAGCTTGAGGTCAAGATCAAAAACATATAAAATCAGTCATCATGCCAGATTTTGACTCCACACCATAAAGGAAGTTACAAGGTGGCTGACTGAGCTCAGCAAACCCTGAAGAATTTTCCTTCTGTAGTAAAAGAGAAATTATTTTCCTGCAAATAAAATGCCAAAGAGTAAAATTCATGTGAGTGAAACAAAAAAATCAGTATTTTCACAAGTTGAAACACAAGATTTTTGTGAAACTAGTTTTTGGGATTGCTGAAAACAAGAATAAAGGGCACTTTTATCAGTAAAAGCATCTCATCCTATGTATGCAAAGTTATCTTTAGATATCTCCTCATTGCAGGCTTCAGAAGTGATTTAACTTTCCAGAACTCATTGAATATGATAGATTGGGACAATGATATTATGGCCTAACAGCTGGACTCTCTGCATGAAACAATTACTGCCAGTGAGGAAAGATGTGAGCAATTGGGGACAAGCCTAATGAAGACAGAAGGGAACATTTTCAACCCAGAGGTAATAATAGAGGGATATGATTTAATTATTTCTAAACTGAGTAAAGCCAATAAATCTTCTAAATCTAAAGTAGACTTGATTAAAAATGAACTACCGAGAAAAAAAATATTTACATTTTGAGGTTTTGATTTGAAGTTTTTCCAGAGAGAAGACACTTTGTATTAAAAGAAATGCTAAAAGTATTTAGAATTATTTTCGTTATCCATCAAATCCGTGCCATTTTTCCCTGTTGAGAACTCGTTTTTTCCCTGTTAAGGACTGAAGTTTTGTGTTCTCTTCTGGTGCAAAGAGAAAAATCGATTTTGAAATGCTATCCTCTGATTTACCCCAGTAAGAAATATGGCCAAAATAATGAAAGAATCAGAGAATAGCATTTAATCATGCAGTTAGAATTTTTGCACACACATCCTCATGACCAATTTCCCACACTCTTGTGAGGGGATTTGGACAACTAATCCTATTAAAAATTAATGCTTTCTTGATACCAAAGGAAAAAGAAAATCCCAGGAATTTAAACAGTAAGGGGCAGGGCTTTATTCCTGATTCAGGCTGCTTCTTTAAAAAAGATACCTTGTGTGAGTTGTGCAAGATAATATTCTAAGATAATAATAATAGCAATTCTGTCCTTCACGTCTTTAATATTCAAAACTTTGTGAAGTGATAGCATTAGAAATGTTGTTGCATTGACAGTAGACCAGAAAAGTTTGAGACAAAAAAGAAAGTTATTTGAAAGAGTTGTCCTACACAGTTTTTTGTTGTTGTATAAAAACGTGTTGCTGAAATTTTTTTGATGCAAGAATCAATTCATCTTGTGAGGTGGAAGTTAGAAAAGCTCTTGTATGTTGTTGCTGTTTCGTGATTAAAAAGGAAGAAGTTAAAAACCCAGCAAAATTGGAAAGATACTTTTATAGTAATCAACACCATAATGCAACTATTGTTAATAAAATGAAAGTGACCTTTGGATTTGCAATTGACGAACAAAATGGTTTTTGCCTCTTGAATGAGCAGAGGGCCTTAGAAGCCTTGAGACATTTTGTGTCTCTTCATACATCAGACTTTAAAAAGCACCAAGAATATAGTACTCCCCAGATTCAGGAACACTGACCTATTCAGTAAGGTTAGATGCATTTGTCTAGAAAAACTGTGAAGCTCTCTCCTAAGGCAACTGAAACTATCAATTAGTCCAAGCAAATTTTACTAAAAAAAGTATGTTTCCTTTTTCCTGTAGCAAGATTTTGAATGTAACAAAGGAACAAATGAAATCCACAGCCTCAAAGAGCCCTTAAAGACTGAAAAGATCCAGTAGTAAACAAGATAAGCACCAGGAAAAACTTTTTGCTGTTCCACAGGTAAGATTTGAAAAGGAGGAGTTTTCTATAAAAACAAAAGTTTCATGCCCTGGTTTGAGAGATAACACTTAACTGAAGTTTTATAGCAAATTTAAAACTTAACTAGTCAAAATATTTTCCTTCAATAAAAAGCTGTGTCCATATTGCCCCCAAAACCTCCACCAAACCTACCTGAGGCAAACCAAGACTGTCTGGTCAGAGCTTGTTAATTCTATATTTTTGGGGAGAAGTGACAGCAGCAATATATGTCTATATATATTTATCCTTATTTATTTGAAGTAGTAAATAATGTTCTCACATTTGAAATAACTCACAATGACAAAGAAGTAGGCCGAGATTCTCCTCACATACTTACATATGTCAATCAGAAGCAGGTCTATTTAAATAAATGAAGTTACACCCATGCAAACTCACTGTAATTGCCAGGAGATAACATTTCCAGGGTTATGATGTTAGAAAGATGTTATGTGAAAATGACACAATTAATTTTCTCCTCTTCTCCATGGCGAAAGGTGGTGACAGCTCAGAGGTGGGAAAAGCTGTGAGGAGGGACAAGGGGATGCAGGAGGAATGGCTGGATGACCGTCAGCTGGCCACCCTGCTGTCAGCCCACGCGCTTTGCGCTATAAATGGACAAAGTCAAGGGAGCAGGATTTGGAGTCTACGTAGGGAAGAAAAGGGGTGAAGAACTTTGTCTGAGTAACCTAATTAAGAGAGAATAAGTTTTTTTTCAGGATTTTTTGTGACAGAGGCCTGGCAGGTAGGAAGCCTCTTGGCTGAGAGGGGCAGCTAGCTGAATCTTGCCTGTAAAGACAGCAGATGTACCTAGACAAATACCATTATCCCTAGTGGTACAAAGGCTGCTCTACAGTATTTCAAAAATACTGTTTGAAAATAATCCAGCCCAATTTCCTGGAGGAATGGAGTCACAGCTCCCTAGCTTGCCCTGATATGTCCCAGTGGCCGCAGAAACCACGACCAGGCCAGCAGTTGTGCTGGGCCTGCGCCTGAGGAAAGGCTCCATCTCTGCATCTTTGTATTTTAAACACAGAACCTCAGTTCTTCGGGAAACACAGAGCCAGATCCACATCCCAGGTAGATATACTGTATTTTGATGAGGGTGAGATGGCCTGTGAGATCCAGAGGAACCGCTTTGCAATGAAGCAGCTAAAGGTCAGTAAAGTGTCAGTTCACCCCTGTGGCGCCACAGAGAGAAAGAGGGGGCTCAATCCTCCGGTCAGTTTTCATGACGGTGTTTGCCTACAGAAGTTAATACATTTAGGAGTAAGAAAACCAGGGTGGGGTCGCTCACAGGATAGGAGCATGTCCCAGTGACAGGCGTTTCTGTACAGCTTAAGCAGAAGCTGAAGTAGTCCAGTCTTTTTGACTACAACTTTTTATCTTGAACAACTATTTCAGGAAAAAAAGATGCAGGGGATTGATTCTATAATGTACCAACTAATTAAACTGTGATAACATATAAGACAGATAAGACTAATTTTACAGTAGCTTGCTTTTGAACTATGAATAATTCTGATAAAGTAAATGGAAATACAAGGATATATTCATTTATAAAAGTGTAAGTTTTGAAAAGATTAATCTTTTCGTTCTTTTGAGAATGCTTTTTTCCAGTGAACAAAAGGAACTTTGAAATTTTTAAATTTTCCCCTTTCTTGATGAGTTGAAAAATGAAAACCATTGAAATAAGTTCTTTCACTCTTTTCAGACAGAGGTGGATGAACAGAATCTGAAAGTGGGAATTACTTCTATCCAAATGTGACAAGCATCTTGCCAAAAAGGCCCTAATTTAGTCAAATGATTGCATAAATCAAAATTAAAGTTCATTTGAAAACACAGTTTTGTTGAAAGCTGCTTTAAGGGAGTATTTCCAATTTGTTTAATTAAGACTGAATGATCTGATTTATGCTCATTATCAGGCCATACCAATTACTATCATATTATATAGCTTATATCTGCTTACTTTGACCTAACACAAACAGAAAATACCTGACAGAACCTCATCCATTACATTTTTCTGAGTAGCTCAATAAATAAACCTGATTTTGGTGCATGTGTACCTCAGAGATCCTCTTCCATACTTCTTTTTGCCTCTCCAGCTTTTATTTAAGTTATTATTTCAACTTGCTTAGTTTGCTTAAAATACAAAACATTACAGGAAGCCACACAGCATTGATTTGGGTAAAATGCTATATGACTTGTATGTGTGTGCATAGGACATAATGAATATTTATTGTAGTACAATTCCCACAGGAGCAAGGTGCACAAATGTTGAAAACCAGCATACTTTATGTGCTATCAGGCAAGTGAAAAAGAAAGCAAGCTCCTACTTCTTGCAACAGAAGCAGAAGCAGGTATATTGTAGGCATACCTAATTTTTCCCTTTTACTACTGAAATTGGTGTACATAGTGCCCTGACTAACTATAACAGTATCTGTAAGGGTTTAAAGGAAACTATAAACAAAAAAATTGAAATAAAATTCTGTATTTTTTACAAAATGTATCATTTTGCTAAAAAACTTATTCCCTATTTTGAATAAATAGCATGCTCTTTCAAATACAACTACTTATGGACTGAACTGAAATGGTTTACATGTTGTAAGCTAAGATTCCATATACGGGAATTACACACCTGTGACACAGGCGGTATATTTCCAAGGAAGTATGTGTGCTATTTCTTTTTTTACAAGTGAAACTTCAGGGATAGATATAAATTAATGCATATATATGCAAATTCAGATTTTGAAATCCAAAGTTGTCACCTTAAAGAAGCCTGAATAAGATCTAGAAATGACCGTCTGGGACCTGCTCTGGAAAGCACACATTCTGTGTACCCATGTCACATTGGCAGGACTGAATCCCTCATACAATCCCAGGGTGACAGAGGCAATTGTCACTAAAGAAATAGCAAAGACACTGTAGCCCTTACTGGGTAACAAGGATCTGGTTTATCTTTTTCTCCCATCCTCCTGAGAGAGATGCGCTGTCTCAAGATTGGGTATCACAGTCCACTGTTCAGGAGAGCCATTCTTTGGCAAGAGAAAATATCCTTCTCTTTTAAAAAACTGTTCGGTGGTAACAAAGGAATGCAAGAAGCCATGAAGAAAATCCCAGGAAATCTATGGGTAGTCTGTCTCTGAATTATTCGCATGTTTTATGTTTGTAGCTTCCTTCTTCAAAATAAGGATGATTTAGACTTCACATGTGTACATGTATTAATTCTGTATAGAGGGAAATGAATGTTTCTATAGAAACATTACTGGCAGTTCAGTAATAGATAATGATCTGGATAAAGACTGATGGGTTCCTATTCTCTGTGCAACAACAGCTAGTGGAGAGGAAAATTCCTCTGAAATCAGAAATTCTCAGCTTGTGCAACATAAAATAAAATTTTAACTGGATAGGAGGAGATAATTTTCAACAATGATAAGGTTAGAACTGAAGTAAGTGCTCTGCCTTTGTCAATGAAACCATACCTGGCACCCTGCTTCCTTGAAGAAATGAGGCAAGAACTCAGCCCTAAGCTTTCTGGGCTGTTCTCTCCCTTCTCACACAGGAGTTTCATTGGTTTTAAGCATAGATGTAGCCCTGACCTACCTGTCCTGCTGTTCTCTGAGTAGTAGCATGAGAAACAATTTTCTTGCACCTCCAACTCTCATTCACCGTCAGTGATCCACATGCCTGAAATGCACTTGGATCTAATCCAGACAGACAGAAGATAGTGGGTAAAGAATAAGGGATCAGGAAATTTTATTTGAAAGTTGATATATTTAAATCCTGTGTCTACATCAAGTCAATGTTGATGAGCTCATGGCTGAACTGCCATGGTCAATTCTGGTGGACACTGTAAAATAGTGCTGAAAAGTGAAAGAGCTACAGTATGAGTAAAAATCAGAGAAAAATTTATTTCCTAGGATTTTTTTAGATAAAAAAGACTAGTAAAATGTATAAAAAACCTCTTACACCTTAATTTTGTATAGAAAAAGTATATTACTGAACAGTTTGTAGCATCAGAACCTTAAAAATCATCTCATAGGAAAATAATTAGTAGGAAAGGACAATTAGTTTGACTTGTACTGTACAATCTGCAAAGAAGGGTCACTTTTTATTACAAAAGACCTCATTTCAATTATTGAACCTAACTAATATGCAAACTACTTAACAGCAAAAAGACTAGTTGCCATTATAAGAGCTCTTCTAAGATGAAGGAAAAAATTACAAACCTGCAAAACTGTTTTCTTCATACCAATTATACGTTATTTCTTCTGAGGAACTTAATTAAACAAGATGACCACATTGTCAAATACACCATATGTAGTGTTTAGTTGTATCAACAAAAAATGGGACAAAATTCAGTATAAACTCAAAGAAGTATGATTAGAAATTATCAAATTTCAGTAATCCACATGATGTCTATGATTTTTTTTTATAAAGGAATAATAAAAAAATCTTCCATTCCATCAAGCAAAAAAGAATATCAAAGAAATAAATTAAGGTATTATCTTACTTTTTGTTTCATTGATCCATCACTGAAAGTAGTGGAAACTTATTGATAAACTCTAATTTGTTTATTTAGGGTTATGTAACAAACATTGAGGAACTTGTGAAGTATGCATATAGGCCACGCTTGCTCAAGAGAAAAGTTTACTGTGAAAGATCTCCACTGTAAGTTAATGTGATAGAGGTAAGTCAGCTCTCAGGAAGGTAATAGGTCCTGGTTAACCTTTAGCAGAAATCAGAGAGGAAGCTGCTTGTCTAACTTACTGTGTAATCACAACTGTAACTGGTTAGAGGGTCCAGGTACTTGTTATTAGTTCTCTAAATCTGTTTCTGAAGGCATGATTACTGAACATGTTCCTTGGCCCAAGACCTTAACCAAAGCCTATGGAAATTCTTGCAGTAAGGAGAGAGTTAATCAATTAGAAAGGGCAGAGAATGATCAGAGCAAGAAAAAAAAGACAATTACAGGACAACTATCAAGCTTCATTTCAAAATATCTATGCCAATGCATAGCCATTGTAGTATAAATTGTATCAGAACAGTGTTCCTGATAGAGACAGGGAACAGCTAACCTTATTGAACCTTCGGAAGAATGTTCATTTTACAGGCGTTATGAATTGTAGCAGCCTTTAATCCAAGAGAGTTGTATCTGATAAAATACAAGATTCCTCTGATTCTGCTTATGTATTACAGCCTGAATTTTTAACATTTTGAAGCATTTTGAAGGATCACCAGGAAAGCAGGGAATTTCCCATGTCCACAGTACCAAAGTCTGCTTGAGTAAAAATTGCATCAAATTAATCCAATATTTTTAAAATTGTAAGGCACAAGAATCAAGCTTTCAAATTTAAATACAGATGTAAATGTGTTGATAAAAGACTTTTTAAGAGCTTTGGTGCTTTGTCATGACAGGGTGCTTAGTGTTGAACATTTAATTCTGGCGTTGCATGTCAAAGCAAATTCGTTGCTAACAAAAGTGAAGTAAGGGCACAAGACCATGTGCTATGTGTAGACCAGAACCTTCTTCCCATTCCACACATTAAATTTTCTTTCTATTAGGTATGGTTCTATTTTGCAAATAAATTCTATTTATTTCATATTATTTTGACACTATAGAGTATCTATAAGTCTATAACTTGTCTATATAAGAAATACAACATACTTGTGTTCTTTAAAACCAAGCTTTTTTTTTTTTTTTCACCTTTATTCTTATTGGTTTAGGATATTTTAACCATGTAGAAAATAGGAATAAGGAGAATTTAGTTGAATGTTCTCAACTGTTTGTACTTTGCTTGACTCAAGGTATAGCAAAGCATCAGTTTTCTTTGTTCAGCTTCCTTGGTGTCAATGTGGAAATGGGAAGTGAATAAGGGATAGATAATATTTACCTTTATAGTCAGTGTTTTAAAAGGGTGACTAGTAGTTTTGATGACACTACTCATTTGTGAAGGTAAAACATCACAAGAAGCCTGACTTCCAAGAAATGTGTTCAGAGTTTTCTGGAGATTTCCATGCGGTATCTCAAATTATAAACCTACAAGTAAAGAAAACTGAATTATCAGCCAATTCTCAAAGTCTTTGTGTAAATGGGTAAATTTTTCAAAACTGCCAAAACTACTTTGGAGCCTAACTCAACTCATGGTGTGAAAAATATTGAAGTCAGTTTGAACTTTCTCAAACTTTCCCGTCTATCTTTAATATTATATTCCTCTCTCACTCACAGCACAGGATAAAAATCTTTCTCTCTACATATACAGAACTCTTTTATTTGCCACATCTGCTCATATTAATAAAAGTTTATCAGTTAATCTTCTTGTCTATTTTTTTAAAACTTGTCTTTTCTATGTTTTACCCTCCAATAAGTATTGTTTTATTATGCAGATTTCAGTTACTGTATATCACAATTACTTGTGATATTTTGGTTGGAAGAAATTAAACTTCAACTTGGTAATTATTTATGAGTTTTGACTAGGAGCAGCATGTTGGGCTTTTTACTTTTACAAAATATGAAACCACAACAATGAAATATGAATTCCAGGATTTCTGAGGAAAAAGCAAAGTTGGAAAGCTGCATTTTTTTATGTAGGTCCCATGAAAACCTGGAGGAGCCAGGAACTACTTCAAAGGCTCACCTTGCAGTCCTAGATCTATAACGTGCTGGAAGGAGCTCAGTGACACTGAGTGAAAGAAAGAGAAGGTTAATTTGAAAAGAATGTGAATCTGAACTTGTTGATTTTGCTTTTGAAGTCAGACAAGTGCATTTTCCATTTCAAACAGTGAGACTTTTGTATGTGTCTAGGGCTCCATTGTACAGTAGGGCTCCGTCTTAGCTGTTTTGACCAATACAACCCTGTTTTGGGTATTGATCTAAGAAGAAGGACTAGAGTATGTTGTCAGTGCAGAAGCAGCTTAGGGATTCATAAGAAAGAGGGAGCAAACACAACTCACGACCACAACTTGACTTGTCTCATAATCATCATCATTAAAAGTGTTGACTCAGTGCTGTTGGAAATATTTGCCGGCTTATAAAAGTACAGATTGGTTATTGCTGACTTTAGTCACCACAAGCTGAAGGCAAAGGACATGGAGATGCCCCAGTGCCAGATGTCTTTTGCCCAGCTGCATCATAGTAGTATTTAAAGTTGTTTGCTCTGTGTTGCAGAAGTAAAGGTTCATCAGCTCTACCATGACATTGTCAAAATCAGAACATTTTTACACATAAATGCTGATTAGTCCATGTGACTACTCAGTGACTGATGGGAATGATTCTCAGTGCAAAGACATTTCTAATTATGTTAAGCACATAACACAGAGTTAAGATTATTCACAACGCAGGGTTTGGATCTAAATAGACAAAGTTCCATCTTCTGTGATCACACACAGGCCAGTGCTTCATCCCGGCTGAGTTAATCAGGGGTTTAGGAGCTCTTCTCATTATTGTGTGCTTAGTGTGTTGTAATTATCGCCGGCCAAAAGAGTGAAAGGCAATACATTCATAAGCATGGAAAAACTTATTTGACTTTGAATAGTATCAGCCAATAATAGGTTTGATATTATCAACTTTTTATGCTTTTAATATTGTAATATATGCTAATTAAATAATTTTATATTATTGGGCATTAGTGATTTGGTGTTTCCATCTGAGCCATATTTTTGTTGGGAGAGAAGTTTGGAAAACAAATTTTAATAGTTTCAGTAATTAGTTCAAAAGATAATAATTTGCTGAAATAAATGCAATCAAACTATGACTTGGGTTACTAACGGTGCCATAAATATACCTTACTTTGTAACTGGTAAATGATGCAGAAAAGGCTTGATCACATTCCTTTCAGATAATCACTAAGGTTCTGCTTGTTCTTAAAATACGTCACCTTTACTACGTGAAAGCTGAAATTGGGGCTATGTATTCTTCAGAGGGCAGGGGGGGTTATGCTTCTGAGGGACTAAATCTTTCAAAATTTTTTAACTGCCCTGAACACCTTTCAGCTTTGCAAAATAATGTTCCACCTGTCAAGAAAAAAGACAGACAGACACATTATTTTGCCTTCAGTATTATTACTCTCCATTTGTTTTTGTCATACAGCAAGGCTTACATTTGGTGCTAATTTTTACCATACTAAAGGAATACTCAAGGGTTTGTAAGATCCTCGAGAGTTTGTCTGAATTATCAGCTTTTGTCCTAACAATGGCATCTTTCCAGCAATTTTAATTATTTGTTAAATAGCTTATGTACCCTGTTTTGTGATTTCCTTGATGGTAGTGAGCAATAGTGGCATAGAACCTTGTCATTACCAGCCCTTCTGGGTGGGAATTTTGTTGCTATTTGCCTTCCAGGAGGTGGACTGTTTGCTGTAAATGACTGGGAATGTTGCCCAGAAAGATAAGCGGCTTCCAATATTTTATTTATTGTTCAGATTAAAAAAAAAAATCTTCTTACTTTGGAATCACCACAGAAACCTGTTCCCACTGCAATGGCTGATGTTGTCTCACATGAAATCTGGGACAGTCTTCTATAGGGATTAAACTGAAAACCAGACCAAGTGTAAGGCCCAGATTTTACACCTCATTGTTAAAATCACAAAAAAACCCAACAGCCCAATACTGAAGAAAGGCTAAGGCTGCTCTCCTGACCCTTGGACAGAACAAACAGCAGCAGCAAACACTGTGTGGAGCAGTGGGCACCTATGCTGGCAGTGTAGCTGACACAGCAGGCACTCTGAGGGAGGCAGGCTCTGTCTGGGAGCTGCTTGCCAAGCCACAGCTCCTGGGATGCTCCTTGCCAGAAGCTACAGACGCACTCTGGCACTCTGAGTATCCCACAGCTTGTGCAGCAGTGCCAGTCACAGGGACAGCTGGGACTTGAATGACATCTAGCTGATGGGAGCACCAGGTTCTGTGTGAGTACTACAGGCAAAATACAGGAGAAAATCTGCAGAGTCAGTAAATTATCAGTGGAAGTCCGTGGGCACATAGGTATGAACAAACAGGGCTCCGCTATGTCTGTCATCACGTTCAAAGCACGTTTGATCCAGAGGGTGATTCAGGGCTTTTTTTTGGAATAAGGTGTAGATTTCTGCCACGGAGTTCCACCAAAGTCACTCTTAGTCACAAAGGACTAAGCAGAAGGACCTAAGTGAGGAACACTAGGCCAAAGTGGGTTTAACGCAAACATAGCCAAAGGCAAAAGCAGCTAACTTCCTTTAAAGACCTGGAAATTGTGGGTACTGAAAAAACCAACCAATGAAAAAATTATTTTTATCTCAGTTAGTAAGTGTTGCCAGTTTCATACTATTCCACTCAATAAAATCAAACCTGTTAGTTAATCACAGAGTTATTATCAAACTACACCTGCCTTCATCATTACAGGCACATATAATATCTGACAGACTGCTCTTGAACACCTGCATTTAATTCAAAAACGTTGTTCATTGAATTTTAATTTTATTTTAGACTCATGAAGTGTAGACTGATCATATAGTTCACTTCCCTAAGGTATCACTCTACTGTAGGAGCACGGACAATTAGGCTACTGTTGAGGTCTAAATCTAAGTGAGATGACCTTCCCTCTAGTGTATTGACTGGGGTCACAAAGTGAAAAAGGGCACCTCTGGGAACGATACACAGACCTCAGAGAAGTCACTTCTGTCTTAAGGGCTAAAAGAGACTGTTCCCAGAGAAGATGGCTTATGCTGCTGAGCTGCTGTAACTAACATCTCAGAAAATGGTTTTGGTCCAGACCAACTCTTTGTCTCCTGCAAGGTTGTTAGCATCAATCCAGAATATATCAAAAGCTAGGACCTAATCTGAAGACTCATTTTGGATATGGACACCTTGGTCTGAATAGCAAAAGAGTTTAATATGTGAGTGTGTGTGCAGGCACATGCTAGCTGGTCTCAGGGTCTGCCATCCCAGAACAATTTAATTGTCTAACACTGAGGCAGTTTTGCCCACCTAAAGGTTTCTGTTTATTTGTTTATTTCTGTTTTAAGTCTAGAACTAGGACTTTATAATTTTAAAGTATTTACTATGCATTTGGAATTAGAACAGATGATGTCACCTCACATTTTTCTGGATTTTTTTTCACATAAAAATATATTTTTTTTAAAACAGTGCCGTTGAAAAGTGCATAAGCTAATAAAATAAGTGTTAAGTTATGGTTCTGTTCAGTCAGAAATTCTTGTTGATTACCTTTGTGTGCCTTGGGAATAAATTTGCATTTGCTATCTTAAATCATGGCAGTAATGTTATAGTCTACATACTGTAGAAAAAACATTAGGTGTACCTCTTTCTTCTACCCCTAAATTTTGTTGTTAAGTTGTGATTCCTTAGTTGGTACGTTCCCCTATACAATTACCTGATAATCTTGATTGTGACTGATAAAGGATTCTTTTTAATAAAATTTATTATGTTTTACTCAAAGACTGTAGATTTATTTGATCTTTTTAGAGCAACATGACTTCTAATTGATTCTTACTTGTGAAGTGCTCTGATAAAACTTATTATCTGAATGAATAACTGATAGGCTTTGCTTGGTATTAATCTTTATGGTGATTTATTGCATATTTATGGTGTGATGCACTTGGCTACTCACAGTTTTTGGCTTCTTAAGGTAAAGTGCACTTTTAACACTGAGGACAGTGTACTTTCACTAATAAATTAATTAAATATTGTGACACTGGAATTTTTTTTATTTTACCACTTATATTTTATTTTATTGTTTAAAAATACTCTTTTTATGCATTAAGTTGCTATTTTTTTTCTTATTTAACTTGTTTGCTTTAAATGATATTTTGCCACCTCAAAATTTCGTGGAGTTTGGGAGACTAGAGGCATGTTCTGAGAACTCTTGAAATAAAAGAAAACCAAATTTCATATATGCTGAACGATATAATACCAAAAATGTGATGAGCATGTGAAAGTTCGAGGATGTGATGATGGATGTGTTCTGTATCTTTTGCAAGGTGTACTTGCTTCGCTAACATCCATCAAGTTCTGAAAAAGACAGATGGAAATTCTAAGGGGTCTCCAGATTAGTTAGTGACAAAAGCTGGCAAGCTCTAGAAGTAAAAGAAGTTTTAGTAAGCATCATTATCTTACTAGTCATAAATAGGAAACCAGATTGGACAGAGTCATAACAGAGCAGCTGTGCAGAATTTATTGCAACATAATTGTTAAATACTCTTCATTTTTTCCAGGCACTCACCTTAATACCAACTTATAAGTGGTGCATTCAGTAATATAAAGGGTATTACTTAAATCTAAAGTTTATTCTTTTGTGGTCAATGTGATATGACAGTGGTCTGATGAAAAATGCATAAAAAGTCTCTGAAAACTTCTTTTTCATTCATTAATGGCATGAACTTCAAGCTAAACTTCCTTAAATACCAGCAGAACGCCTGCGATTCTTGGCAATTATTACAGTATCAGTGATTTATGAAATCCCTGGTAAGTGAAAATAATTTTGTCTTGTTCGGTCTAGCAGCTGATGAAGATGACTGAGGGGGGAAAAAGTCAATGACTTTCCTCAGATTCCGGAATGGATTATGACTGGTGATGTTATTAGTCTTAGACAGTTAAAATAACTTTTCAATATACTGAGCATGAGAAAAGAAGGGACTGTGTTAATATCAAAGCTGACTACTGCTAGCAAAAGTTCAAATGTATTAGCATTCATCTGTGTACTGTCATCTTGGCTATTCTTCATCTGCAGTTTTGTGAGTGATGCCCTGAGTGGAGGTTGAATTGTAATAAACATTTATATCTAAATCTAGTGCAGGTGGCTGTGATGGGTTTATCGTGTAAATATCATCCACATAAAAAAAAAATCAAACATGCAAGAAATTCTTTGCTTAGTATCACTGCACTCACAATAGCAAAGATGAGGTTGGAGAAGAGTGCCCAGGAATCAGCGTGGGGCAGGATGTACACAACAGCAGGATTCATGGACACTCCCCATGGGTGTACACAAGTTCCTCTCCCTTTCTCAGTCCTCCTGTCTTGGACTCCTTAGCCCTGCTTTTCTGTGCTCCTATACTCTGGCCTCACCATATTTCTGGGCTACATGGTCAAGCCCCCTTTTCTTGGCCTCAGGTTACTCCATGACTCTCTCTCCTCCCAAGGAGTCCAGTTGCCCTGGGAGACTCCCAAGAACATCCCTCTTTTTTTTTTGCCTGCCTCAAGCCTCTTCCCTCTTAAGGTCCACATCCTTCTGCATAAGATTTCTCTTCCCATATGCCACTGCCATCTTTCTTCTTCATGGTGCTCCCATGTTTGTAGGACATCAGAGAGTATTTTCCAGGAAAGCCTAGGAACACCGCTAAGCTTATTTACTCATAAAATATATGTTAAAAATCAACTGTTGACACCAAATAGTGAGGATAACTGTCCATATTCACCTTTAGACTGGAAAATAGAAGCTGATTTCTAACTACTGGAGGAACAAGATTCCAGGAGGCTCTATCAGCAGGATAAGGAAACTGGAATATGAAGGCAGAGCATGTCCAGTTAATGAAAGTTGTTCTGTGACAGATTTGCCTGCTGGAGCTGAGGACCCCACCCAATGATTCAGGACATCCTGTCTACTCCTGCATTGCTTCGCATTCTTCATCCTTTTGACTTTCTTTCTCCTTTGAGTTCCTACGTTCTGTCAGGCAAATTCTATGTCTTTTTACTGTCTCTAAAACACCAAGTATAATTTAGTGCTATATAAATAAGAATGATATTCACCTATGGACCACATTAAATACAGTGTAAACTTCTCAACAGGATAGTTGTATCAACTCTTGTCTTGCTTTTCTTAATAGTAATACAGCTGCACGATAAGCACAAAAAGCAAGGGATAATGTAGTGTGAGCTTTATGTTGCTGGAGGCAGAATAGAAAGATTTTTCTTCACATAGTTTTGAAAAACTGATGGGAACTACTTTGAAATTAACCATAACAAACAATGCAAGTATCATCTGGTGTTCTGAGTATGCTGTCAGATAATGGATGTTCTACAGGGTGTATGTAAAAGAATAAGACAGCATAAAATGTTAACTAGAATTTGGCATAGATAAAGCTAAAAGTAATAAAAAAGCTCTCACTATTGAAAACAAAACAGACAAATGATAAAAGTAAGTAATAAAAATCAAAATACTCCCCTGGAAGCTGGTTGAAAAAAGCCTATTAAATAATGGACATCTATAGAAATTTTGGTTTTGTGAGAAACTTGATGAGTTTTTTAGAGACTGGTGGAGTATACAAAGAATATTATCACCAATAAATTTAAAGAATAGGAGAGACTACAACTGTGCTATTCAGGTCTTCCTATTATAAAGACATCTGTTGTTTTCCCACCTTAATAAAAAGCACATCTCTTCACTGACTGATGTGCTCTCCAGCTGACTGATGTGCTCTCCAGCTGACTGATGTGCTCTCCTGGTCTAAGATCTGGAAGAGGGCTTACATTGTCTTTTCTTCTGTAATGGCCAATGAGCAGACCTACTCTGATCCTCTGTGATTATCAGATTCTCCCAGCAAAGAGTTTATCGAACTGTCCTATCAGCCTCTGCCTCAAGAAAAGGGAACCTTTCCTAGAGAAGCATATTTTTAGACAAGTGAATTTTTTTTTTTTTACGTCAGAGATGAGCCTGTATATTCCTCATTCTCCTCTTCCTTAATTATCTTCTTCATTTATCTCTTAAAAAAACCTCAACTTCAATGCTGAAATGAAATTAATGCTGCAATCAGCGCATTTTTTTTCATACCACTGCAAATATGCTTTTTTTAAATGGTTATCATGGCTCATCATGTACTCTTCCAGTGGGGCTAAACTCAGCACTTTAAACCATGAGATTGACTTTCTTATGATCAGCTATGTGTTTGTGTAAAAGCAAATTAGCAATGACTTTAGCAATGCATTGACTTATATGCTAGTGCCCAAACAAATAATCTTCTTATCCTGTATGAAGACAACACAAAATAAGAAAATCAGAAATAATAGCATTTATTTTGCTATCTGCTCCACTCCTGTTGCTTACCAGCTCCTGAAAAATTATGTAATCAACTGCCTTCACTTTGATTTGGTTTATACTGAATACGATGACATGTGCAAATCTTTGCTCAAGGGGTTTTCTTTGTTACATTTTTTATATTCTCTCATGTCTACTTACTGACACTGTTCAGCTTCAGTGATATTAACAAAATTCTGCTATATGTCAAATCATAACTCTTCTCTCAAGGGTTAGTTTTGCATCTCCCAGTAGTACCACTTGAAGTTTATTGTTCTTATTTCACCTCAGTCTTACTTGTTATCAAAGACTTGTCTACGTTTCTAAAATTGAAGCAGCCTTACACAAAACTTTTTCATAGTTTTAATTTCCCTTTTTTCCCTTCTGCTTGAAAACACATTTCATTTAGTATCCATGTAATTTTTTGGTGATATATTTCACATCACTGTATTACATCAACAATGGTCTATGTCATATCTGGATTGTGCAGTTCTTTATTCACAATATTGTCAGTTTAGATTACCAGTATTTTTTTACCTCTTTCTGTGAAAGCCTTATCTCTATGGTATTGATTGCTAGAAGCCTTCTGGTTTCAGTTATTGTCTGGAAAGAGTCAAAAAATTAGATGGTAAAAAGACAGGCTATAGTGACAAATTTCTTGAGCCAATGATCTGTGTGGGCATTGACTGTAGTGATGCTGGAAACTGAAGTTATAAACTTTATCCAGGAGTAGAACGGGAAAACAATTTTCACAAAAGGAAACCTGCATTGCAGTAGAAAATTCAAGGAGTAGAAGAAAGCACACAATAAGTATGGGGCTGAACATGGCAGAATGAAATATCTAGAACAGAACCAAAGATATTTGAGTCTTAATATTTCCCCTGACAAAAGAATAACCTGTGAAACACAGAAGTTTAATGTCTTATCCTTTTTACTCGCTTGTTCATCCAGAAGATTGTAACTATTTATGTCAATCACTTCAGGAGCTCAAGAGACAAAAATCTGTGTCATAAATCAAGATCTTTCAAACTGGCTGATGAACTCTGTGAACATTAATTTCATGTGATGAACTTTGTTTCTGGAAAATCTAAGGGTTTGCATTCAAAACTATGTTTTTACAGAATTTTGTGAGTAACAATGTGGTATAGAAAATATAAACTTGGAACAATCAGGCTAAGAGAGAAATCAAAGAATATTTCCATCTTCCTTATATGTTTGGGAAATATATTTAAATGTGTGCAAGAGATCCAGAGACCCTTTGGATTTCATGTGATGATGTCCTAAAGTGACAAGTACCCTATGAGTACTGAGCCCTTGAACAGTTTTTTTAATAGCTTTTCCTGCACAATCTCTAGTTAATCATCACCTTCTTCAAATTGTTTAAGAAGGCTCTGTTGGTAACAATCTATTACAGTGATCTTATCAGCACTGTGTACAAAAGGAGAACTATCTCCCTAATTCTTTCCACCCTGTTTATATGTGCAGGGTCACACTAAGTACAGGTTTGCACTGGAAGCTCCATGATGTCTAAATTTTTTCTTTCCAGAAAAACAACCTTCTACTTTTTCTTGGCCTCTATGGTCAAGATTTTCTCTTGCTTATGAAATTCACTTTTCTTGCCTAAGTCACCTGGGTTCCTTCTGGTGTGAATGTAAGAGATGGTTACCTACAGAAGTTGATTAATCTGGTGCTAAGATACATGAATTGACTGTCTGGAGGCTCCTCTGACTCCAAACTGTAACACAACCCAGAAACCTGCATTTGAGGCAGTTAATGATAGCTAAGATTACTTGCTTCCTAGGGGAAAACTAGTACTAAGCAGTTTTGCATTTTCCTCTGTTCAAATGAATTTGTTTGAACGAGTCCAACTTTCCAGGCAACCTCAGAGACAAGTACAGGCAGAGCAGTACCTTTCCATCACCCACAAAAACACCAACAGCACTCACACAGGCACCAGCAGCACACACTGCCTGGTCCTTTCCAGGCGATTAGGTGGACATCACCAGTGGCAGACCCTTACAGTCAATAATAAACCTAAGTGTTCTAATTTTTGTTGTTGTATTCATTATCTCTCTTTAGGGTTTGTGCACCTTGGTGTTTAATTTATTAGTTTTCCAGTCTCTTGTCTTTGTTTCTTTGTTGGATAGCTGTTAGCCAGATATTCTCAAAAACCACGTCCTTACATTTCAAGTATCGACCACTCCTTTGCCTTACGCGTATATTTACAATCCTGTTATAGCAAGAAAAAAAAACTCACTTTTTCAGCATCTTTCATTTGAGAATCTCAATGTATCTGATGAAAAATCGTGCATTAATAACAGAATTAAGCCATGTAATATCCTGTGATGCAGACATCTCATATCTGAAAGGTAAAGAAGCTCAGGTTTTTTTTATCTTGGTAGAATTCAGCTGGGGTCAACAGAGTACAAATTATGTGAATTTAGCATGAGAGGTCAAATTTAGAAGATTTCCTAGGTGCCTAAAATCAGTTAGATTCCTTGGTAACTAGGTTTAGTTGATTGTACCACATTGCTGAAAGGCATGATATAAAGATAAGACTTCTGTAACATCTTTTGTAACTAAAAATTGTGCCAGAAAAAATCTCAGTTCTTGCCTTTTTTTTTTTTTTTTTTTTCACTGTGCCAGAAAAAAATCTCAGTTCTTGCTTTTTTTTTTTGGTGTTTGTTTTCCTTTCATAGACTGGATTAATTACCTAGACTTTGAAGAAGTAGGTGTGGAGTTTCTTTCTATAAAACAGAATTAATTCCCAAGATGTTAAAGATCATTATGAAAGCAGACGTGGAGTTTCTTTCTATAAAACCGAATTAATTCTCAAGATGTTAAAGATCATTATGAAAGCAGAGCATTGACTCTCCTGAAACCAGCAATTATTCAAAAGAAGTCTGTGGACCTGAAATCTGCCATTTTATGAAAATCAGAAAATGCTCTCTCCAAATTACACATGAAAAGCTGACAGCTAGGCAGCTAGAGGGCAGAGTGATTTATTCTTGTATAAAAAATAACTCACATCTGTCACACTTGCATACCTGGGAATCTATCATATCATTGTTGGCATATATTAACTGTTTAAATTATTTTTATGTCTCAGGTAGGCAACTAGGAAAATAATGGGAAAAGAAGAAAGTATATAGCAGTTAGTTATTACTACAAAATTCCAGTGCAGAGCACTGTAGGAAAATCACTGTGTGATCACGGACATAAATGATTTCCAAGCTGAAAAAATCAGCTTGAAAATAATTTTGAGCAAACAGCTTCATATGTCTGAAACATTTACTCAGAGCTAGATTCAGTACCCTGAAGTAAAAGAGTGATTTCTCGTCAGTGAACACCAGATAGAGTGGGAGATAAGGAGTAGGATGAATTGTTCAGGATAAAGTCAAAGCTCACCTAAAACTGCACTGAAGTAGAGCACAACTCAAATCTGCTTTGCAGTTCAGTGAGTGTCAATAATGTTCTGGTATATTTTGCATACCTCTATATATCCCTGAGATAACTGAAAAAAGTAAAAATGCAATGGAAAAAATTTTATTTCTGAAACAACCAAAGAGCCTGAAAAATATGAAAGCAGCATCTGTGGGTTTGCCGGTGAGTCTGGGTCTCAGCTACCTCTACATGAAATGTAGCAGTACCTTCAGATTTGTTGATACCTACCCACCAGTCATAGGTTGTTCTACTTTTACTGTTACAAATTACGGTATTGTCCTGATAGCAGAGATAGTGTTAGAAGCCTCAAACCTCCTGAGTTCCAGTATGCATTCTAATCTCTTTGATATGTGGGAAAATTTTTGGCCTGACTACAGAGAGTGTTTCCTTGAATGTGGTTAGCTGGTTACAAAGCATAGGTGTAAGTTCAGCAATTACTTAAACATTAAATTGTGAACAAACCACAGCAGTATTTGTGGACTACTAAAATGTGCAACGTGTAAAATTGTGACAGCAAGAGGTAATGCAGATCCTTTTAAACAAGCCCCAAAGAACAGTAAGCAGAAAAGTTTGTTTCCAAGTGTAAAGCATCGAAATTTTTTGTCTAAAAATTTTCAAATAATGGCAAGTTAGTGAAGCTCCCCAAAGGTTAATAGTTGTCTGCCTTAATATAAAATCAGAGATGGGATTTCTTGCTAATTTATATGATCATCAGTTTTCACAATCACAACTGTAAACTGTAACATTTTATTACTAAAGAAAGAAAGGACAATTTTAAATAAGTAAAAAAACAAATAGTACAATAAAAATTAATCACATGAAAGTCAGATGAAAAAGAAGATAATCAAAAGCCATCTGGACATGGTCCTGGGCAACTGGCTCTAGGTGGATCTGTTTTAGCAGGGGTCATTGGACCAGAGAACCTCCATATATCCCTTCCAACCTCAACCATTCTGTGATTCTGTGACTCTGTGAAGCACAATTAACCAGTATAACCTTGATGGTTAAGTCAGAAATAAATGAAAGGAGGGAAGCAAGCATGACTCCGATTTCCCCTGATACGTTTTGAAGGTGTTTTAAAAGAAACTTATAGACATTAATGTCAGGAGATGACAGATGTAGAAATGCATCCAGTCAATTACCTGCTCCCTTTCCTTTCTGTTGCTGTTGTTTTCTCATATTTTGAGAGATTGGTTCAAGCCATGCAAGCTTTGTGCTCCCTTGACAATTTAAATGGACAGCTAAAGATAACATAACTGTAAAAGTTTCTTTCTGGCTGTCTTTTTGATAGGCAGTTCTTTGGAGTCCCTCCTGGATGTGCTACTAGACACTTCAGTGGAATCCCATCTAAAACTTGATCTCCACTGTTTTACTTAAAAATATGTTTCATAGAACACATACATGCACATAGACACGTAACAGTATTCACTGAAATGTACAAATAAACAAATTGTAAAAAAAAATTAACATAATGCTTATTCTTTCACTTTTTCTGTTTGTTTCCACTGCTCAGTGAATTACCTCTATCATTATGCTCCTTTTATTTGTAAAATGGCAAGTATAAAATAGACAAAAATGATAAGAAGTTTGTAGCTCTATAAAATATTTTCTCCCTCAAAGCTTGAGTATGTTATCTAAAATAGATTTCACATAATTCAGTTTCACATTCTGTTGAAATGCAAATTCATAAGTACCTGTATATACAGAACTGAGATGCTTGAATGATAATTCACAGTGAGAATTTGTTCTCAGTAAGCCTGATGCATATAGTGCCCATATTTGCTGGGCTAAATTTGCTGGCTATTCATTTCTCAAATGAATATCTAAGATATCTTTAGAAGCTCAGTGAAAGAGTTTCTAATCAATGCAAGTCAATACACCATCTGATTTCCTCCTTTTCTGTTTGCCTGTGTCCTAAGCACGGCTCTCTGCTGCTTAAGACCCTTTGAAGAGTGTATTCAATGACTTGAATACCCTTCTTTCATCTGTAGGTTGGGTAAAATATTTTAATATCCACAT
Organism: Pterocles gutturalis; assembly: GCF_000699245.1. NCBI lineage: Eukaryota > Metazoa > Chordata > Aves > Pterocliformes > Pteroclidae > Pterocles > Pterocles gutturalis. The sequence continues at coordinate 108,996 of NW_010143111.1, forward strand.
ATCTAGGGCCTTTGATTTAGCCTTGTCTGTGACCATGTAATACTACCTAGCCTCCTAAGTGGCGCAGGTGACATTTCTGAGTACTGGGAGAACTTTGATCAGAACCTAGAGGCTGTAAACAATTATAAACACTTAAAAATCCTCTCCAAAGAGGGAGATAAGTCAGCATGTATCTGAGCAAGAGAAAGAAGTAAGGAGTCCTTTCTCTCTGCCTAAGAGAAAGGTCATGCTAGGCTAGTTGGACTGTGCTCACCACAGCTCACAAGCAAAGGAGGAACTCATGTTTTTATGCAGTTCTTAAACTTCTTAACTAGCTAAACAGAGTAAGTTGCTATAGGGAAGTCATAACAGCGAAATTACAGAATTTACAAGACTACACAAGATTATATAGAAGAGAAGATTAAGAGAGCTGGAATGTGAAGCAACAGATTGGGAAGAAGGCAAAAAGAAAGAAGTAAATGTAAACAGGACAGAGAAGGAAAAGTGGAAAAGGCAGCTGCAGAAGGCTGTTGCTTTTTGGTTTCTTAATATATTTTCTATGTTTAACGCTCTTCGTACTCCTCTCCTTTACCAAAATGTAAATTGTAAGAAGCCTTTGAGTCACTCTCGGGTCTGTCCTTTTTCTTTAAAAAAGGCTTAACTTTCACAGCAATCAAAACGTAAAATCATGCAATAATGGGGAAAATAGAACAATAGAATCAGAGAATATTTTGAGTTGGAAGGGACCATGGAGGTCACCTAGTTCAACCCCCCCTGCAATGAGCAGGGACATCTTCCACTAGATCAGGTTGCCCAGAGGCCCATCCATCTTGACCTTGAATGTTTCCAGTGATGGGGCATCTACCACCTCTCTGGGCAACCTGTTCCAGTGTTTCACCACCCTAAGCATAAAATATTTCTTCCTTATATCTAGTCTAAACCTCTCCTCTCTTAGTTTTAAGCCATTACCACTTGTCCTATTGCTACAGGCCCTGTTAAGAAGTTTATCCCCATCTTTCTTATAAGCCCCCTTTAGGTACTGGAGGGCCACAATCAGGTCTCCTTGGAGTCCTCTCCAAGCTGAACAACCCCAACTCTCTCAGCCTCTCCTGACAGGGGAGGTGTTCCATGCCTTTGATCATTTTCATGGCCCTCTTCTGGACTTGCTCTAACAGGTCCAGGTCTTTCCTGTGCTGAGGACTCCAGAACTGGATGCAGTACTCCAGGTGGTGTCTCATGAGAGCAGAGCAGAGCAGGAGAATCACCTCCCTTGTCCTGCTAGTCACGCTTCTTTTGATGCAGCCCAGGACACAGTTGGCTTTCCGGGCTGCAAGTGCAGGTTGCCTGCTCATGTCCAACTTCTCATCCACCAGGACACCCAGGTCTTTCTCTGCAGGGATGCTCTCAATCTCTTCATCCCCAGCCTGTATTGATAGTGGGGGTTGCCCCAACCCACATGTAGGACCTTGCACTTGGCCTTGTTGAACCTCATGAGGTTTTCACAAGCCCACTTCCCCAGCTTGTCAGGGTCCCACTGGATGGCATCCCGTCCCTAATGGTGTCAACCTTACCACTCAGCTTGGTGTCATTAAGTAGTTTGATAGGAGAAAAAATTCATTTATAGTGTCACTTTTGCATTAATAGTTGACAATTCTTATAGGATTTCAGACTGTCTTTTCAACTTAAAACATTCGTGGTCCTTGCTCTTAAAAAAACAAAAGTCTCAAAGACTTTCAAAAATCAAAACCATTTACATAAATAAGGTCCTTTATTATTTATTTGGAAATTGTAGGTAGTTTAATGAGAGGAAAGCAACATCCTCAACTCTAAACCTCCAGTAATTGAGTACACACCAGCATATCATTGTTATCATATCAATATCTGTTTATGCTAAATGCTGGACCTGAAAAAGAGAAGATTATTTTTCAGACATTGTTATGCATTGTCTATGATAATATTTCAAATCATTTTATCTTAGCTATGCTTGTAATAGTTATTCTATATTCTTTAATTTCATCTCTTTGCCTCTGACATTTACTTTGTTTTTTTTGGTTTTTTTTTAAGTATTTAATTAATCTTTAATTCGGAAGACAATTGTTCAACACACTGGCAGACCTTTAATTTCCAGAATAGTGTCTGTTTTCTTCTGTGCTGCTTCATAAAACAATTTGCTCCTTATAATCTGTAAAACAATAAACAGAATTATTATATCTTAGCCCATTCATCCTCTACTGCCCTCCTGAATACCATTTTCTAAATCAAGCAGTGAAGGAAATTACCAAGGTAATGACAAGGAAATAAAAGACAATTATTTTGAAGAAATTTAAAAAAAGGAGAATATAAATTAAGGTTAAGTGAGATAAGAATTTTATTTATTATATGACTTAATTTAAACTAGCTCACTTGAACTTTGGTTTAAAAAAGATAGACATGAAAAATAAATACTGGTTTTAAATTATAATAGTTTAAATGAGCATTATTTGTACACATAAGCTAACTTTGCTGATAATGTTTTCTGATACCGTCGGTATAGCGTGAGGTCTGAGAAAGGGCTAAACCAGGCTAAATATCCCAGAAAAAAACCAAAACAAAATAAAACCTTTTCCTGTGAAATGTTTCTTAATGCCCAAATTTGTGATTATCCTATTTTGGTGTTATGGAGTTGTGTGGGGGGTTTTGCCTGGTAGCAGGGAGAGGCCACAGTAATGGCTCCTGTAAGTAGCTGCTAAAGGTTTCCCTGGACTCCAGCTCTGCTGGCAGCGAGTGAGGGACTGCAGTGGCAGCCCCTGTAAGCAACTGCTAAGAGTTCCCCTAGCTCAAAGTCTGCTCTGGCGGCAAGGGAGGGGCTGCAGTGGTGGCTCCTGTAAGTGACTGTTAAGGGTTCACCCCCTCCCCCCCTCCCCGGCTCCCTCCAAGCGTTTGGTAACCGGAAGGGGGAGTGGGGGAAAGGTACCACCGATCTAGTCTCTGTAAGAAACTACTGGAAGTTTCCCCAGCTTCAGGCTGGACCCACCCCAGGCCAGGGCTGAGCCAATCGGCGCCTCTGCGAATCACATGTCACAGAACAATAGGTTTGGCATGGCTCCGGTGAGGGCCTCGCTTGTGCGGGCCCGTCCGGCTGTCCAGCCGCCTGCCCGGCTTCT
>NW_010143112.1:0-3090 GCF_000699245.1 Pterocles gutturalis
GCCGCCGCGCATGCGCACCTGGGAACGAGGCGGAGGTCGCGCCGTGCGCCACCTTCCTCCGGCGGCGGGAGGCTGAGGGCAGCGGCGGGGGGGGGCCCCGAGGCACGGAGAGGGATATGTTAGTATTACCTCACCTTCCAAACAGATACAAAAAGTGTTGGCTCGTCAGTACAAAACAACCCCTTTGCTCTTTTTACTGCAGACCGCGGCGCAGCCCCCTGAAAAGCAGAACAAGACGGGGTTCCAGTTTGGGGATGCTCCCCCAAAGATCTTTATAGAACAGACCTAATTCATTCCTCGAGTACAACTAAGCCAAGAAGCACGTTGGGAATTCTTGTTTACACCTTGCTCCTCAATGCCTTGCCTCCCTCCCCTCTTCTTTTCTCAGAGATGATTTTTTTTGACAGTCCTCCACAGCCAGGTACCTGTCATGGGTGCTCCCATGTCCTCGGAGATTCAAACCACACTTATGCAGTTCATACGAGTCCAAAGAACATATAACAAAGTTCAAACACAAATAAAATTTAGACGAGAGTAATGAAAACAAAAGTTAACTCAAAAAGAATACAATGCCACTGAACTTAAACTACATACTCTGACTACAATTCAAGCAACAGCTTTAAAAATCCATTGCTGGAAGACAGTATAGACAAAATTTAGTATCACAGTAAACTTTAATATTTCAATATCTTAAAACACAAATGAGACTGTGCATTTGTACACCAATGGATTTACAGAGCAAAGTTATCAGAAAGATTAAACTGCAGCATAATGTCACTCTATCTTCAGCAGAAATCATCGGGCATCAAAAACCACCACTGGAATAGTGCAGTCAAAGGAAAAAAAAGTGTTGTGTAAAAAGATCAGGGAGAAGAAGGGGGGGAGGGCTGAGGGAGAAGAAAAACAAAAGAGAGACCACCTAAATCTGAAGTGACAACCAACTACATAAAAACATCTGAAAACTCAGCTTTAATTAACCCTACAACACTTTCCTTTTGTTAAAAGGCTGACTGATACCAACCTCTCACAGTACACCACCCAGCAGACTATCACAGCTTATTTCATTTTGCATAGAAAATACAAAAAAAGAGAGAAAGCGCCAGGTAACAAAACAAGACCCCCAGTCACACCGCAGAGGCTTCCCTATAGTACTCTGCTCTACTATATTAATTTTTGTCATTGAAGGATTCTTACATAATTAATCAAATCTTCAATTTGGTTTCCCTTATATACCTTGTCTCCATCCACAGTTTCCCAAATGCATTCAAGTGCTGATGTAAAAGGATACATCTTTTTGTCCTTTTCTTGTACATTATTCTGTAGCCACATTCTCTGCATCTGATAGGATCTCTTGCCTTTATTTCATTTTCTGTATGACATTCTGATACGATAAAGGAAGACAAAGAGAGTGGATAAACAAAACATTAATACATAGATAACTTTCAAAAATCATAATAGTAAAATTCCTGTTTGTGGAAAACAAAACAATAAAAAATAATTGTATCAGTCAAGAGCGGAATGATATCAATATACTGTGCAAAAAAAAAATAGCAAACTTCACTTATATTAAGATCAAAGAGGATATTGCTAAAAATCACCAACTACTGCACAGAATACGTTCCCCTCTTGATACCAGACTGCTTAGCAATGAAAACTTCAGCTCAGCCCGCCAGAGCCCCAAGTTTATTTTCATAAAAGACAAAATATTTCAGAGATTCCTAAAGTGATGACTCAAAATCACCAATTTTTAAATTGATGACTTCTCTATAGTTAAGAGTGAATTTGACTACTGCACTTCAATAAAAGCTGAGTGACCATACAGCATTTTCAAAAAACCTTTCTGAGATGCACTAACTAGAAGGTCCACTATCTGCACCATGAGCAGACACTTACAGAAAGCGTCCTCTGGAGATGGAAGACCTCCACACAGCAACACAAGTTCTAGCGAATTGCTTCCACATTTCTATCTATATATACCCCATATAGGTGGTCCCATCAGTGTGTCAAGCTTTAAACAAATAAATCTACACTGCAACTATTTGTATTTATGTACTCTTCAGTACAATGATTATGCATTCTTCCTCATTAAAACACCAAATCGCCAGTAATAAGTAAAAAATTTCACTGATGTATTTTCTTTATTTACCTCCGCAAATGTAAATCATTGGCTGCTGCTTTGGAGGCTGAACATCCTTCTGTGAATCCATGTTCTAAACAAAAAACATACAACATGCACAGCAGTTGTTTTTAATTATTTTTTCAAGGCACACACAATCATTTCAATATCTCAATCTAAAGCTAATGGAAGATGAAAAATTTCCTTGAAAGAAAATACAGATGGAACTTGTTTGTCTTTGATACACAGGACATTGGATAATTCAGGTTGGAAGAGACTTCAGAAAGTCACCTAGTTCAGCTTCTCAAAAGCAGAGTAACATCAGGTTTGTCAGAGCATTACCAATGTGGTATAGAAAACCTCCAAATATGGAGATGGTACAGTATTTTCTATTAAAGATCAATGAATAATATGTTCTTTCCTCCCTCCTGCCAATGGTAAGAATCTCTTTGCTGGAAACATAAAAATAAATAATTTCTTATGTATCACTCACGTAACAACAAAACAAGATAAGCCTTGTTATACTTCTTTCCCTTCTGATGCAACACTAGCTAACCTCATCTACCTTTTCATGACCCAAGGGATTAGAAACCCTGGGAACAGACTGTAGGTAGAAGAGTCATAGTAATTTAAAAAACCCAAACAAACAAAACAACAAGGGGCCAGAGAGAAGAAATTCCACCATCAAAATCCTAACACAGGTGTGTATGAATAACAAAGTGATCAACAGTTTGATAACTCAGTGGTACCCTTCACATACCTCTTAATGGCCTATAATGGTTTTAATTGTTCAGACTTATTTGGAGACAAGTATTCTCCAGGTGAGTTACACACGCTCCAGAACAAGTGGACAACCACAGCTACAGCTAAATAACTGCTGCTAAAGACAGCAATGACCTGCAGCTCTGCATGTGGCAGGAAGGTGCGATGGTTTAGCTGGCCTTCACACGCCCTGCAGCTCTGAGTGCTGCCGA
>NW_010143113.1:0-20951 GCF_000699245.1 Pterocles gutturalis
CTTGGCCCTGAGCCAAGGGCTAACCCACCGCAAGGGTTATACTTGTTGAGTTTGGTAAAGAAGAGGTCCAGAGGCACTCAGTAGTGGCTTATGACTAGCTGTAAGGACTGTAACTAAGATGAGCTGAACTCCTCCTGGTACAGTCAGATGAAATGAGAAGGACAACAGCTGCAATTTGTGGCTTGGGAAATTCAGATTCAATAATAGCAAAAGAAGTGTCCCTCCACATAAAAAAGTCTAACCTTTCTTTGTGCTTTATACATCAAGGAAAGCCTTTTCTTTTCAGTTGCACATCTGCCTCAAGATAACACTAGTGAAGTACAAGATCTGCTAAAGATAAATCTAAGGACATACATGAACAGGAGAACGTACTTTTCCTCTGATAAAAACTTTCTCCCCAAAATAGTTTTTTGAGGAAGAAGATGGAGTAAAGTTGCTGCTGTGATGATTCTCATTGAAGTAGGTAAGAATTACTTCAAACATTGACAATCTGGCATCATTGCAAGAAGGAGGCAATAGCAGTGCTCCAGTCAAAAAATAGACAGCAAATATAAGGGTGAATAAGGAGAAGAAGAGAAAATATGAATAAGGAAAGACATCAGCTGGAGGACAAGCAGAAGAGGACTGTCAGAGAAGGTGAAAAAATCTGTAGCAAAGTTCTGCAAAGGGAAGCACAGGGTAGTCATGGTAGGCAAAGAAAAGCAGGAATAAAAAGGCTGAAGACAGGAGAAGGTAAAATAGAACAGCACTTTGTGTCACAGATAATATTCGTACGGCCTGGATCAAACTGTTACATTTATTCCACTGGAATGTTCTGTCATATAAAACATTGTCCTTCCATAGGGTCTTCCAAACCCTCCTCCCACCACCATTTCTGCAGCTTTGACCATTTCTTCCCCCATCACTTATTCACAGGAAGAGTAAACCAGGACATCTCACCTTTCTTAATATGTTATGTCTCGATGAAAGGAGGAAGACAGTGTGTAATCAGCCTGGAAGATACTTCTCTCCTTCTGTTTGACCTCAGACTTCAGCAGAAAAACTGGGCATCAGGTGCCTTTCTTCTTTGTTGTTTGTCTAGAAAAGCGGGGAAGGACTTTACACAGAGACTAGGAGCAACCATTGGGCTATAAACGCACTCCCTAGTTGGATAAGAAAACACTATAGCAAAAATCTACTCCTGCTCCAAAATCCCTACCAAATTTTGGTTTTTATCTGATCAAAGGAAGACATGGGGTACGATCCTTTTGTAATATCACTTTGCATTGTTCTGTTGAGTTAATACAAATTGATAACACTTGTGATTTTTGCCCTTTATGTCAAAACCTGCCATAACTGAAGAGTCAAGTCTAACTAGTTCTCATAATTTTTTCTTTTTATTTTCTTCTGCAATCTTAAGAAATTTACTGGTTTTGAGTAATGTTAGTTCTTTAGCTGTTATTGAAGGTAATATTATTGGTCAGAAAGTCACAGTGATTTCCTTTGCCTCTAAACACTCATTGTGTTTGGCAGTCTCTCCAACTCTTCATGTATCTTCTGTACCCACTATGTCTCTCAAAAATGCCAGTAGTTCAAATATTTCTCTTATTTCCTGCAATTCGCCTATGTTAATGCTAAAGATTCTGAAGTGAATTCTAATTGACACTATGGATTTAAATATTGTGTTTTTGCTATTCCTTCCTGGTCCTTTAGCTTTCCTCACTAGCTTTTTTCCCCATGTATCATCATGTTCTTCATGAACACTAATACATTTCAGCCCTCTCCTGGGAATCATTGCAGTTTTCAACCATTTATGCTAGGTTTGAGTGAGGAAGGGTCTATCAGAAACTAAACTGATCTGAGATAACACACTGCCACAAGCCAAGTATATATGTCCAGAGCTCAGATAATTCACTGTTAAATTATAGAAACCTTTTTATGAACTGAACACTTAGCTATGCTTACAGATAAGGAAACATCAGAGAACTACCTTGTCCCTTGCAGCTTCATCACCAGAATTTTTATGTTTTTCTAAAGTGGTATACTTCGTTTTATTTAACAACAGAAGCTCTATTTTGCAGTCAAAAGGCCGAAAACTTGACCTAAATTTAACCAAAATGTTCCTTCCTTTTTTTTTTTTTTTTTTTTTTCAGTGTGAGTGCTAAAGTTGTAGCTGGGTCAGCTGGAATAAAGTCCTATTTTGACAACTTTTATAAAGGCCACCAAAGTGGGTCTCCAATCCTCTATAGATTAGAGGAGCTAAGCAGGCTAGTTGGGAATTGCGATTACTCCAATGGCAGAGACAAATGGGCATAATATCATGGTATGTTAGGTACTGATCTGCACAAGTGACAGTACAACCTTGTTCAATTCCCACCTAACTTTTTGAACCATTACAAATCACATGCACTCAGAATAGACAACAAAATAACTCTGAAATTTGATAGCAAAGACATCTTCAAGTTATGAGGAGCCTAAGAAATATTATGCAAAATATTTTCCCATATAACATAAGAAAAACATGGATATACTGGAGTGAATCCACTGAACGGCCACAAAAATTATTAAGTAACTGGAGAGCTCTCTCATATGAAGATAGGCTGAGAGCGCTTGATGGAAGAGGGGGTAAAGAAGATGGAGCCAGACTCTTCTCAGTGGTACTCAGCAAAAGGACAAGACAAAATGGGTGCAAATTTTGAAATATAGGACATAAAAACATAAGAAAAACCCCTTTTTTACTGTGAGGTTGCCCAAAGACATTTTGGAGTCTTCGTCCACAGACATATGCAAAACCTGACTATAAATGGCCCCAAGCAACTTGCTTTAGTTTACAGTCCTTTGAGTAGGGGGGTGGACTAGGTGATTTCCAGAGGTCTTTTCCAACCTCAGTGATTCTGTGTGATTCTGGAAGATCTATGAAAATCACTTAGATGGCTCTGTCAAATCTGGAAAATAGCCTTCTGTCTTCTTGCTTTCTCTTCCATATTACTTTTGAAGCCTTGAAAAGAGATTACTAGATATGTGCATTCTTGTACCAAGGTGATTTGGTAAGTGCAACCAGTGCTTTCATAGAAAAAAATATGCTGGGAGAAATGAAAGACTCTTGCTTGCATTCTATTCTTGAGTGCTCAGAGGAGAGAAGGCATGTAATTTTGTTATAATCTCATTATAATGCTGTCCCCCATAAGCTATTAATGGGTAGAGAATATTGCATCTGGGCACACAGCTTATCTGGAAGAAAGTGAAGTAATACTTTCAGAATCATGAAAGTATCTTTACTGAAATGAAATGCAAATCACGAGCTTCCATCCTATCTTGTCACTTTCTGCTCTTGTGTGATAGCTTTTAAGAAACTTTCCCTTCTGAGAAAAACTCTACCTTCTGCCTTATATTGTTTGCTGGAATCTGAGATGGAATGTCTATATTTAAATGAAAGACCCATTTCTGTTTCATCTGCCCCGCTTTTCTCTTCTGCTGTATTATAGTGTGCTTAGCAAGTATGAGATGACGCCCAGAAGTAGAAAAGTCGCTACTCATTCAAACAAGATATTTTGTTGCTTTGTAAGCATCAAATCTTAGTTGTTTCTTTTATTCTTAGGCTACAGTCTGTGCTTAAACTTTTAAATTGCTGTGTCACATAGGGTTAAAGGTTATTTAAATAGACCACAGATGAAGTTGCAACAATTGAGATTGCTCTTTCCTTTTATTTCATTGCCCAGTGGCAGGCACTCTGTTGCTTCCTGTTTTTCATCCATTCTCAAACTTACTTTCTTTTCTTTTTAAAATTTTTTTTCCTCTCACCTTTGTTGAGGGATAGACTATTGATTTCTTGCTAGATTGGCAAATGCTAGATCTATGTATTTGCCGCCATCAGTGATATGCATAAGGCTTTGGGAGCACTCTTATAAAGCATTTTAACTGGAAGATCTATGAAAATCACTTAGATGGCTCTGTCAAGTCTGACAAATAGCCATCTGTCTTTTTGCTTTCTCTTCCATAACTGTCTTATATAGTAAGCTGTCACTGTCAACGAGCAACTAGCTGTAACTATGATAGTGGGTTGGCATTTTTTTTTCTTCCCAGTTCAGTATTTTCCTTCCCCTTTCATTAAGGAAAATTGCCAAAATGCTGCTGCCTCCCACTAAAACGTGAAAAATAAGAAAGTCTAATCAGTACTGCATGTATTTCATGAGCTGAGAGAAATGTGGCTTATTTTCCAGAGCCAGTCTGGAACTTAGCAGAAGTGAAGCCGTACTTCTTTACAATGTTGCCTGATGATGTCCCCAGTAAGTTAAATACAATCAGACTTTGGCCAGGTTATAGTGTAGAGTCAGCGGTCTTCAGGTGCCTAAGATGATGATTTTTCTGGCTGCAAACAGAGCTTAGCCTCCTGGGTTATTGATCTGGTTGTGGGCTTTGGCAATTGATGTGGTTGTGAATTTTGGCAGAACCTAGAGGTTCTGCTAGTTCATCTCTGGTCTCTGACAGAGAGAAGATGGACTTATTTATACTAAACTCTGCGTAATACAGGTATAATTGTGTGACTTAGATGTTAATGGTGCCCATCTTCTCTTTTTCTTCAAATTTAATAAAACAGAAGGATGGTAGAAGCAAAAGAATAAAAATTAAGAAGTACATTAACTTTACATGTGGTATACTTCTATTTCAGGGAAAAAACATTTCATGAGCAGTGCATAATAGTTTTGCTTGTAGTATTCAGAAACCTGCTTGGTATAATAAAAAAAACCTCTGGAAGTACAGATGCATTTGGTATCATTTGCTGAAGTTAGAGAAGTCAGTACAGCAGAGTTGTTCACAGTTTGGATGAAAGTGAAAGCTTGCTTCTGAAAAGGGAAAGGGAAGAGGAGCAAGAACATAGCTAGTACTACTAAAGGCAATGCAAAGATTCCTTAAGGAAAGAGCTTTTGATGGTAGCTATTTTTGTCATAGACATGGCCTAGAGAAACCCATAAAGCTCAGAACTCCATGTTCTAGGTATTGCCCTTCAGATCCTGCTTTGGTAGTTTGACACTTAGTAGGTAAGAGCAATTTATTTCCCTGACTCTTGCTTTACACTTGTGCCACAGAGCTGAAGTGAATTACATGCAACACACAACAAATTCTAGGAGGGCTGGGCCAGAGCCAGTTTTCAGGTCTGTTTCAGTAGGTGACAGGATCTTCCTGTCCACAAACCTAAAAACTGGCATGCTGGAAAGAACTTGAAACAAAATTCAAGCTGCTAGATCAAAACAGTACATAATTAAAAATTGATGATTTAGGAAAAAAGTGATGCAGAATTAGAACTCTTCTTGTGACTAAGCTCATTTGTGTGGCCCATTCCTTTTCATTAGGAACACTACCTACTACCGTGTGGAAACAGGAATAGAATGGATAGGTTTAATAAGAAGGGTAAACTAGTGCATCTTCAAATGAAAATGTTCTTATCTTTACTGCAGTCTTGGGACCTGCAAGAGTTTTGACAAAATATATAATCTCTTAATGACAAAAAATGCAAGAGCGTGGCACATTCTCTCCCTTGCACCTTGTGTGTTCTGGAAATACATAAAGATGATGTTTTATTAATAGTAAATCCATGTGTGTACCAGCTTCCAAAGAACTACGAGCTTGGTGAGGAAGGGAAAGTAAAGCTATAGCAACCTAAAACACAGAGGATTCACGTTACAAATAAATTTAATAAGCCGTGTTTTTAAAATGGAGTATGAAAGATCATGTTCATTCAGTAAGAGTATGAACTCAGGAGGAATTTGAGACCTACTGGTCTCAAAAATAATATACTATTCTGTATCATTTGCTGTCAGGATAAATAAAAAAACCCCAACAGCCTTAAACCATAATGAATCCTATAATGGTCCCTGCAAATTATCATCAAATAGAAGTATAAACCTTGAAGAATAATTTTAATAAGAAAGCTTATTGAAGTTTCTAACACCTGTGCGTGAAATACACACCTAGTTAGAAGCATTAGATTTTAGTCTTGTCTCTTCCCCAATTTACTAGACAATTTTGTCTACCAGTTTTGCAATCTATAGTATTAATATTAATTTAGATATTAATCTATAATATTAGTCTGCATTTTGGGATGTGGAGAATTAGTTGATGGCTGTACATGCCTTGTTTTGTACATATTTAGAGACAATACAAAAGTGCAAAGTAAGTGCAAAGTATTATTTAAAGCACTTTTTATATGTGACACAAGGATGGGAGAGACCACTTTAATTATAATTTCAGGTACTGTAATGGGACATCATCAAGTATACTGCAAACTTTTACTATACTCATCATCCCATACACTGCAAACCAAACATCCTTCATTGTCCAGTACAATCTTACAATTTAAAGTACCAAAGAGCAAAAAGTCCTCAAACTGTGGTTTGCAAAAGGAGGAGAGCAGAAGAGATCAAGGGCATAGTCAAGTAGTATTGTCAAATAGAGTAGCCTAATCTTGGTTACTTCCTAGAGCTGAATGTATTTTATACATTTTTTAGATTAGATTTTTTAAAATTATTTTGCCTCTCTGAGTGATACTCTGCCATATCTAAAAGGTGTTTTATCTTCAGCACCGCTATAGTTGTGAAAGACACAAAAATTCTCACATCTGGAAGCACCCTAAAAGGATCATGGATGGCCCTTTTGGCAAGATTTATGGAATTTTAAGTTTTATTTGTGATATAAGATTGAAATTAAAGTTTGTCCTATAATTTGTGACCACTGCAGAAGCCTGTGAAAACTATAAAATATAAATGTACTAATCAGGATATTCCAACATGGCTTGTCATGGTACTCTCAAGCCTGGTTGTCCTAACATCTGAGCCATCACTTCCCTGTATACTCACAGCTAATTTCAAATACGCTTGTTAAAGACTAACAGTTCTGTATGATGATAGTATATATACTGTATAATATAATAACAGTACTGGCTGTTCCCAAGAAGTGTGTTGCTGGTGAACGAATTTAGAAAAAAAATAGTTTTACAGTTTACAACTGGCCTGATTTCTCAGTTTTCTAAGCACTGTCATTCCAGCAATTTCTAATTCCCTAACCAATATATAATATACAGATCTACTAATTTGTGACAAGTTGCAGTCACGGTGTAGCTGTGGATCTTGGCTGTGCCAATGTGCATACTCAGCACAATCATTAATTCTCTGGGTGACTGAGGAACTCTACAGATGGTTTCTGCTGGCTGAGACAACTAATTGGAGACAATGGATTGACATGATATGAGGTGGTTGACCAAACTCCTAGCTGCCTTCACAACAAGGTACTCAAGTACAAACCATGGCAAAAGCTCTCCAAGTGGGAATTTCAAATGCTCATGGAGATTCCCCCAGGCAGTTCCTGCTGTATATAAGCAAACTGACAGGCACTATTTATTAGTATGGTATTGTGTCAGAGATGCCCCCAGGTAGTCACTGATTGTAAAGGACTATTCATGCAGTTTTGCAGAAACTGCCTGTCGAGGTTCTGATGAAGCAAGGCCTTGTGATGTCTTAAAGCATTTCGGTTGTAGACTCCTAGTCCTATCCCTTGCTGATAAGAAGAAGCGAAGAATGCACCGAAGGCTTTACTCCCCTCACTAACAACGAACCGAGTCTTGCTCTTACAACAAAGTAGCAAAACCTTGCTGAGTAAGGCCACTGCCTCTAGCTTGAAGGTTCCCAGAAGGCCAAAGCTAATCTAATACAGGGTCCGCACGAACTCCAACTCAGTTGGTTGAAAGGGTTAATACTACCCTTCCCCCTCTTGCAAAGGCAGTTCTCCCCATGCTAATTAAGGAGACACCCCCTCTCCACTTCCTGTGCTAATTTGGGAGACACCTCCATGCTTCCTATGCTAATTGAAGAAAGTTAGGCAAAGACCTGAGAACTTTTGTCTCTAAAATGTGAATAAACAAAGAGAAGGTGCTTGCCCCGCCATGCCACCCGAGGACTCCTGAGATGCTGACAGACTGATCGAGCAACCCTCCCGCCAAGATGTTGAGGCTCATCTCCAAGGATGAGAGTGGTGAAACTTTTCTCTCTCTTCTCTCTTTTTCCTTTATTTTTCTCTTCAAGCACCTCTTGATCTCTCTCTCTGGCACATATGGCAACACCTTATAAGTTTTATGCCAGCTCCTTTTGGGGCTTGTTTAGCAGGTTTTCCATCGGTTGTTCATTTTAGTACTGAAAAATGATTGCAAGTTTTGTGAATGGTTGTGGGTTTCTTAGTATTGTTGGAAATGATGCTGTCATTATCACAATGCTGTAAGATTTGATGTTGGCTGGTGGTAGTGTTGTCATGAATTGTCTTTACAGAGTAATTTGTTTTCTTTTATAATTCTGTGACATTCCACATTTTATACACTACATTTCCTTTTTCCCCCAAACAATTATATGCATTAAAGTATTCAATTATTTGGTGTCATCTTGCCTTGATTTGTCCCAAGGGAATATACAGAACCTCCATGAACCCCACTCATCCCACTCAGGGTGGTTTTTTGAGCTGGGTCGCAACATTAATGCAGAATTGTCCAAACTGTACATAGAAAAGGTACTTGTAACTACCTATTCTTCCAGATACAGAAATGGTCGTGCATAACAATTAGGACATGAGGACTAGGTTTACACACAAAAGCCTGTGTGCCAGCTGTATTATAAGAATTCAGCAGAGCAGCAGCTCAGTGAGTCTCATCTGCTTCAGTTGAATATGCCTCTGCAAAGACACTTGTTTCGTGGTTTGACCACAAAGCCTTACAGTGTCACTGTCTGGACACCAGCTGGCCAACCTGTTTGAGAGATTTTATTTCCTATGTGAACATTATCTTATGCATAAGATCCCAATAAATCAGTATTTTTTAACAAAGAATCTGTCTTATTGTTGCAAGTCAGGTTAGAGCTAGTGTAACAAGTATGTGCTCCCTGTCTAGATTAGGATGACTGTTCTTAGGACTGCCAAGAAGAACTTGTAATTACTTAAGGATTGTTAGATTTTTCCTTGAAGACAGGAACATTCTGAAGAACACATAACCTAAATGGCTACTTAATCAGTATGTTTGGAGTAGTCAGCCAAATTAGTGATTAGTGCCATCCGAAAGTAACCACTTTAATACAATAGAAAAAATCATACCCACAGACATGAAGACCCTGGCCCACTTAGAGACCCTTCCTCTCGAGCATGTGTAGTTTAGAAATGTTATGTAACCGTTATACTAATTATTTGACCGATCATGTATTAGGAGACTCCAGGGATTGTGGTTAAGTGATAAGAGTAAGTGTATAAACTGTCGCGAAAAGTACCTAGGTGTGTTAGCTTTGTTGACTGACCACCTAGCACCTGACATTGCATAATATCAAAATAAAAACTATATTGAAACAATATCTCAGCTCTGTGTGTGTATTGGCTTATTGCACACCGGGCCACTAACTCTGTTTGTGAGACAACAGTTTTTGGTGACCCAGATGGGACTGTGCTGAAAAGCCTTGCCCGGATCGACTTGCTGCACCAGCAGGGAACAGTGGACTGACTGGACTCCAGTGCGCACTGACTGATAGGAGACTCCACTGGTTCCTCTTCTTTGCTGGGTGGTAAGTGACACAAAGGTGCAATGCTAAAATGGAGATATTGTATTATTGATAAGAGGGAAAGGCAGAGGAGCAGTTTGTGTTTGTGTATTGTACTCTGTATTTGCAATTTGTATTTGCTTCATTTTGGTTTTGGATTTTGGTATGTCCTCTGCATAAATTGTTCTGTAAAGTTATTATAACCTTGCAACTGGAAGGATATCCACCATTTATAGCTAGGATGTGTTAGGAGAAAAATATATCGTGCGAGCTCTGACGACATGAAAGAGCTGAGGCTGCTGAAGTTCCATGCCCCTGAGTCCAACCAGCAACAAGACTGAAAGTGTATTTCCAGTATGCACAAGTACACAGAGCACATGGTAGAACACATAAACACATAGAGATGATCAGCCACACAGATCACATACACATGGAGCACTCACATGGACAGACAGCACCAGCATATGAGCCCCGAGGCTGCAGCCCCCTTTCTACTTGCTGGTGCAGACCATCTCATACACACAGAGAGGTGGCCAGAGGTGGCTAGGACTCCCCTGGTACCAATAGTAAAGCCCAGTGTAGCTCCCAGACCACTTCACCTACATACCAGCTAGGCCAACTTGATCTTCACTAGTGCTTACACACTCGCCCACAAACTTGCATTCTCTAGTTGTTCTTGCCACAGGCACGTGGGCAACTATGACCCACGGTCCCACTCCAGTTGCTAGGACTTAGGTCCACTCACTCCAGAGAATGATGTTTAAAAACAGGAGATAAAGGAAAAATGCCCACTGGGACCCAGTAAGTGGAGAATTAAACCAATCAAATATCTGGATTACTAATATATGTATGCTTTATTAAGTATCTAGATGTTCACTAATAGTCGCTAGATTAGGTCTGAGATAAACTTATTCAAGTATTCATGGATTAAGACGCTTATATACCTAATAGTACCAAGAACAATAATAATACAGATAACGCTCATGATTGCAATTGAGGTGGCTGGCAATGTCATACGGTCAGGTGTCCCTGGCTGGCAGGATGTTACTGCACTAGTGAGATCCTCAGCTAATTCTGTCTTTTATAAAGTTGCTTCGCCTACATGTAATTACTAACACCTGTGATAACCGAAAGCAAAAGACAAACCACAGGCAATGCGCCTTTAACTAGGTTTCCATACTCTGTGTGCAGCAAAGTGCTTGTGGTTTTGTGTCAGCAATGTTTGCTGCAGTACCCCATCTGGTCTAGAACTGAGGAACTGGGGGGAGAGAGATCAGTCACCAAACAGGCTTCCCACCCCACCCTAGAGGTGGGACAGCCTCAAGGAGACCAGGCCTCCTGACAGATCCCAGAAGCAGGGCAGCCTGGAGGGAAGCAGGGCACAGTGCTGAGCCCTGGAGGTGAGGGTAGCCTCTCTGCCAGGCCCAGGAAGCAAGGTGGCCTCAAGGGGACCAGGGCACCATGCTGGCTTGCTGTGCCCAGGAGGCACAGTGAGCTCAGTGGGAGAGGAGCAACATGCTGGTCTGCCTGTTTCCAGAGGCATGGCAGCCTTGAGGGGAGCAGGGTACAACCATAGCCTTCTGGGTCCTCCAGGCAGGGCGGCCTTAGTGGGTGCAGAGCACTATGCTGACCCACAGTGCTCAGGATGCACGGCAGCCTTGAGAGTAACGAGGCACCACGATGGGCCACTGCGTCCCAAAACAAGGCAGACTGGAGGGCAGCAGAACACCGTGCCAAGCTTCCGTGGCCAGGAGGTGCTGTGACCTTGAGGGCAGAAGGGCACCACACTGGCCTTCCTGGTCAGAGGTGGGACAGTCTCAAAGGCAAGAGGGAATTGCATCTGCTGGCCAGGGCCTAGCAGCACCACCCTCGGGCCTACAAGTGCAGTGGTCTCACGGGGAGTGGGCCTGGTCCTAGAGATGGTGTGGCCACTAGGGAAGGGGACCTCCCTGCTGGGCCAGGGAAATGGAGCAGCTCTGAGGGAAGCAGGGCGCTATGTCAGGCCACTGAACCCTGGACACAGGGTATCTTCAAGAGGACAGGGCCTCCCCGTTGGGTCCTGAAGGAAGGGTGGCCTCAAGGGGAGCAGGCCTCCTAGCCAGGCCCTGGAAGCAGAGTGATGATGAGCAGTGTGTCCTCCCTGCCAGGTTAAGGAGATCAAGTGGCATTGAAGAGAGCAGGCTCAAGGGGGATTGGCCTGTTCTCGCGTCTGTGTTGACTAAGTGCTGGTGAAGATACACTTGGAATGCGGTATCCAATTTTTCTCCTCTTCCTCCAATCCAAGAAAGACGTGGAGGTGAGAATCTTTTTAGAAGAAAATGGTCATGCAGTTGATTTGTATTAAAGGAGAAAAAACATCAGCAAGGAATGAGAATGTAGGCAATCATGCAGAATGTGAGTGAGATGAGGAGGAACTGAAGGTAAATAATCAGCATGACTAAGTAACTTTAAGGGTCCCGTTCCCAGGACTAAAGCTAGCCAATAGTAACTTTGTTGTTAGGAACTTAGAATCATTGTATCCAATTAGTAGCCACCAAATCTGCAAGATCTCTGTATAAAAGTGTGTAATCAAGGCATAATAAATGGCTACGGCTTGATCATATTGGTCTGCATCTGAGTCCATACCAGCGACACGTGGCCAAGGGTGTTAGAGGCTCTAACCATCTTATAGTTGGAGTTGAGTTTGTTTATAATTATGTGAAGGGTGGTTTAGAAGTATGACAGAGCAAAACTCCTCAATTAGGGTACAATAAAAGACCAAATGGGCTATAAATTGCTCGGTAACTTCCCAAAACTTGGGAAATGCTGGTTTGATCTTAGAGGAGACAAAAGCATTCATTGGGTGGGACAGCACCGGAAGATGTTACCCAGAGAGGCTGGGTAATTTCCATCCCTGATCATTTTCAAGGTTCAGGTCACCTAATACAGTGTTGGCAACAGTCCCACTCCAATAATGAAATTGGGGTGGAGACCTCCAAGGTTCATTCTATTCACTGCTTCCATGGTTCTAGCTGCTAAGTGCTTCTGTATTTCCTGAATCTTCTTGTTGTGTAACAAATAGTATTAGTAGCTCTGAGTTTAAAATTTTCTTGCATCACAAATTAATCCCAAAAGAACACTAGTCCACTAAGCTTAGTGTGGCATGAAAAGTCTTATTTGGTAGACAGTAGTATAGAAGAATGATAATTATTAAACAGAAACAAACAGAAAAAGAAATGGAAATAGTTAATTTTTAAGAGTGTATGTGAATGAATTTCTAAATACCTTTGAGTATTAGAAATATCTGGGATCTAAAAAAAACCATTAAGTAGACACTTTAACATTGGGCTTTGGTCCCACTTAATTTATATGCCTAAACATTATTTCTGGCCAGGTTCTTCTGAACTGATACTTAAAAAAACAGTTTAAGGATACAGGCTTAATTTTCTCCTAACCTATCATGAAGTAAGAATGATGTAACAGGTTTGTTAGTGAGACACTACTGAGCACCAGATCCACTGACCAATTAAATAAATCACCTTTTTCTTATTGTCCACATACTGTGAATGTAGGTAAAAAGAAAAGCATGGACAATGAAATGAAACATATGTTTCAAACTGACCTGGTCATCTAACAAATTGTTCTAGAACACCATGGAGAGTATCTGTTAAAATATGGCTAATAAAGAGAGAGACTCCAATATGACTCTTAACTGTATTTTATCTTCTTTGGTTTCTGGACACAAAATATTTTAAAATTTGGCTTTTAGTTGTAGAAGATTTCGGCTTCAAAGGTTTCCAAGTGAAAAGAGTAATCAGTTCCTTTGAAATAATAAAAAATCTGCCAGTCTCACTAGTTTAGAGTTTTCTTTGCCAGATTGTGGTTGGTATTCCATATTGACATCTTAAACTTCAGAATTGCAGTTTCACAACTAGGCACACTCTGTTGCCCATGTGTGCTGATTAATGTCACTGTATATTTACCCCAGGGAATAATACAAGACCACTATAGCTGAATTAAATCACAAAAGCGATGACAAGTTGGTTTGCACCTTAACAAGAGAACATCACATTCCCAAAAGCAATGAAAAGTTAACTCTGCTCATCATACCACATGCACTGCAAAGTAGAGCTGTACTGTGCTAAATTTATTATTTATGTTAATTGTACTACCATGATCTTTTTTTAATTAAATCTAAGCCAGTAGGATATGGTTTTAATTGCTAAATGTTGATACAGCTCAATTTTCACTCCCTTCAGCCCTGCCTCTTCTCTTTGAGACCTGCTAAGTATTTTCTGCTGGTGTCAGCATCTGCTCACTTCCTTTCTCCAAGCTCTCCTTGTTCCATGCAAAACCTCCATCATCTGCTGCAGTTTCTGGTTCAAAGGCAGATGAGTGTGGGTAGGCTGACCTTGAACAGAAATTAAAGATTAGCTACTTCAATAGTTTAAAAAAAGTTGATTTTAACAGTCAGTTATAAGTAATAATTTAAAAAAGACAAATGCAGTAATCCTGATGAAGCTTGATTCTCAGATCCCTTGAGTTAAACAGTGCAAAGCACAGGCAAGACAGCACCGGAATGTTTCGCATACACGACTCCTGAGGAATCACTATCATTGAAGCTAATGAGAGGTAGGGCTACAAAAGCCTTCCTCTAGAGAATGGTGGGAATGCTTGCTGTTTCAGGTTTACACAACTTAATGCAGTCTCTTAGGCAGTAAATACTAGTTTCCTAAGGACTCTTGCTTTATAGGGGAGATGAAGGAATCTCTGTCTTAAAATGATAAATTAATCTTTCATTCTTATCTTGACTTTTTCTGGTTTTGACCTATCCAACTTATAAATCCCAAGAAATCTGTCTCACGTGTTTATAAATTGTCGTTTAAAAATCTACGCTAGAGAAACAATGCAGACTGATGTTGCCATTAGAGATAGAAGATCTGTTTGCTGATACAAAAGGGTTTAGTTCTAGGTTTTTCCTAGTGAATTTCAATGGGATTACATGTTTGAGTGAAAAAAAAAAACTAATCATAAATTTGAGACTTCTTTACTTCTTGAAAAACTGTAGATACTTTTGTCCCTCCTCCTTTTTTAATGATTCCTTAGCCAAGAAGGCATATTTATAGCTTTCTCTGTGTATTCTTTCCCCATAAATTAATCCCTCCAAACAGACCCATCTTTTTTTTTTTTTTTTTTTTACTTTCTTTCCCTTTAAATTCTTCCTTTATGGGAATATCTGGCTTTGAGGACATGTCTAGAACTGCCCACAGGACGATCTGTCAGCTCCAGGGTGAGAAAGACTACTGCTGTGCATTATCAGAGTTCAATACCACAGGCCTTTTTTGCTGGCATATTCCTTTAAAAATTTGTCTGATTTTTAATTCTTTACTTGAATATTCCTGAATTTAGCACAGTTGAACTTCTTTTTGAATATTTCCTGCCAACCACATATCAGCCTCTAAAGTTATGTTTTATGAAACCTGTTCCTTAACATCTAACATTTTTATCTCCCTTTTATATCTTCTGGGTTTATCAATATTTTGCAACACTTCATAAAACAGACTTACACTTTAATTTTACCAAATCCATTAACCTCTTTCCTACAAACATTGTCAAGGATAATGAAGAATATAACTGTGGTAATGAAAACTAAGCAGCTCTGAGACTCCTTAATTTTAACGTATTTAATTTCAGAGCCTCTTATGTTTCCTTCCTACACCACTACAGTACTTCCTTTCTGTATCTTAATCTCCATTTGAATGGAGATTTGCTTCTTAAATAGGAACAGCTCAGGAAAATCTGCTGCAAAAGGAAAATACAGATGTGGCAGAGAAGAATTCTAGACTATAACGGTTCTGCACTCTACTGTTAATGATAAGGTTTTGTCAAGCGATGCTAGTCCAATGAGCTGGGAAGCTATAAATGAAATTTCTCTCAATGTCTATGCTTTCATGGGAGTCAGATGACATATCGGTGGTTGCTCTTCCCAGTTCTTTGAACCCTGTGACTTACAGATCTGGCTTTATGATTTCAACAGAGGAAGTTTACCCAATACTATCACTCTCTAAGAGGTACTAAGGAGAGCTTTTTCTTCCCACAATTTGAATACCTGCTTTGTAGTGCACTTAGGAGGGTCTGACTGCTGTCTCGCTTTAAGCATAGATGGAATACTCTAGGTTGGGACAAAACCCATTACCCTCTTTTTTTTTTTCATGGAAAAAATAAGAACAAAATAAAATAGTGATATTTTACTTACCTGTAAGAAATCATCACTCACTACAGGTGAGTGAGCAAACAGGAATTTTAAAGAATAAATTAATATGCAGTTCTTCTCTAGAAATGGCTATCTAAAAAATGGCTCTTATGCAGCATATTCTTCTTGAGGCTGTTGCAGGAAAGAATGGGACTGCGATACATAAGACACAGACACAAAATATGAAGCACAGAGGAGACTATCAGATTCTCAGTTTCTGAGGCCCCTCAAGCCTCTGTATTAGAAAGAATAATTTTAATGATTTAGTGGCTATTTTAAACCCAACTAAACCCCAATATAACTTCAGCATTATTGTAAATTTGCATCTTTGATTTCAGGGTGAAATTTAAATTCTTAGTTCTGAAAGAAAAAATAGGCCAATTGACCAAAACTCATTTATTTTTTCATCTAAGGAAATATGCTAAACAATATCTGAGAGAAAGCATTTTTTTCTGGAGAGACTTTTGGAGTCTGTGTGAGGATTGTGACTACAAATACGGTTTCTACATCACTGTCAGTGGGATGACTTCTACAAATGGTGATTGAAAGCAACCTTGCTTTTGCAGATGCAACTTATTATGATCTTTTTCAAGAGCACAAGTTTTCATCTGATAATTCCATAAGAGAAAGAAAGCACATGACTCCTAAGCAACAGCAACTTACTAACATAGCAAATGAGCTAAACAAATTACACACACCCTACTTTGTCATACGGAAGTGGATCTCAGAAGTATTTCAAAGCACCCTGCTTGTCCCTATTCCAAGTATGTATTTTCATGCTTTCAAAACCACTGATCACGGCTTTATTTTTCTGAGTTCTGTTTAAAGAACAGAAGTACAATCTACAGTACTAAACATCCAGCAAATAATAAAATTAATTAACCTATATGCCATAAAAATAGTCAGGTAAGGAAAAGGAGAAGCTAGACCAAACTATAATAGATTACTTTACTTTTTCAAGTTACTGCAGAACCTCACAATGCAAAGAGACATCCAGTGACAACTTAGTTTAAGAACCTGTGTCTTCATAAGCAAGCTGTGGTGTTTCCTTTCAAAGGAGTATGTAGTGTTACCCAGCTGCCTTCTATCCTTACTGCTAGAATCTCTTCATTCAGCCACTGAATAAAAAGAAGACAACACATATCCTTTTCTTAACCTGTCTCCAGTTCACAGCATGGTATAAAAAGACCAAACCACTTCTCTTGGCAGAGTGTGCCAACTACAAGGTTTACCACTGAAGTGCCTAGTATGAAGGCTCATGTTCCCTTTTATCACCCTTACTTCCACAACAGATGCTAGTAGAGTGATGGCCAAGAGGGAGAGTTACAGACAGGAATCTCTTGAACTGATAAAGCAATAGTCAGCAGACTCTTCTGTCAGAGGCCTCAGACTCCACAAAAAATAGTTTCCAGAGTTTTTCACCTCGTATAATGCCAAGTTCAGTACATCTTCAAAAATGGTAGCCTTTTTATATGCATGTACCAAAGTCTAACTCCAGGATATACTGCCAGTCATAAATCTCAGCACTTTGTTACCTGGAGAATTAGTGTACTTAGTAACTGTGACTCCAGATGTTCAGGCATTAGCTAATGTTAATCAGAAAAACCTTTTTAATTTGAGAAAACAAAATCATTGATTGAAAATCACTTTCCTTGGGAAAAGATATTGGGATGGGCTCTCTTTTTGACAAGAGGAACTTTTGCTGTTTACTGTGCGTACATCTCTGAAAATGTAACTCTTTCAATTGTAAAAACCTAAACTGTAAAAGCCGGAAATTAAGTACTAGGATTCTTTCAGGGGGAAAAAAAAAAAAAAACAAAGAAAAAAAAAAAAAGAGGTTAAGATTATATAATCTGAATAATATTTGGCTTTCAAGGCCATTGGAAAATGTACTTTCTCAGGTGTAACTAGGCAAATTAAGCTTTGATCATAATTTTTCCAGATTTACTCTGAGAATTTGCACCTAAAAATAAACTCTGAAATTAAATCATCCCTCACAAGTGTTATGAACATTTTAAAATGAGATAGAGCTTCTTGCAACTACATAAAAATCCATCAAAGCCAGTGATGATCAAATTCTGCATAGAATACATCAACTAGCAATGCACCATTCATGTGTATCACTGTCTCCTGTTCAGGTTTCTCCTGTTCCCATTAATCCATCAGTTGCTTTGGCAACTAGTTGTGTATCCTCTAGATACAGAAAGAACAGTCACTAGTTCTTGTAGGGCTGCTTAATGTTTGATTTATCCAAAATGGAAAAACTGACAGATTTTGTTCAAAAAAAAACAACCCCAAAAGAAACCTAGTTTTTCTTTTCCGTTAGGTCAGGCATGGTGATCCAAATCCATGTATTTCTATTCTTATCTGTAGTTCATAGTTATCTTTCTTACTAAGGGATTCTTTTCAGTGCAGATAATTTAATTAACTACTTTATTCTTATATAACTGACATCTTTACAGCAGTTTCACTCAAGCATAAAATAAAATCCTTTCTTTGAATTTTGAGTTGAATGCTGTTTCTTTTCAAAATGGTTTTATGATGAATAAGCAAGTTTTTAATCTACCAAATAGGAAATTCACCATTTCTAAATACGTGAAAAACAACAAAAGTAAGAATCTGATCTTTAACAATCATGTTTTAATGCATTATTGCTTTAGCAAATTTACAGAGACAATGTGTCTTCTTGTCTGGTGAAAGAAAGGACTGTATTGTACAAACTGAGGAAGAAACCATTCTTATAAAAGAAATAGCTAAACAGTACAAAATTAACGCTAAGACCATGTGAATAAAGGTTTCCTTCTTACAGATATTTTAGACACACTCAAAATTAGTTGTTTTATTTATCTGGATTTAATTTATTCTGCTCTGCAAAGCAAGATGAAACAGTCTTCTCTTACAGACCTCACTAAGGTATTTCCAAAGGTGATTTGTGTGAGCCTATTTATGATAATGTTGCAATTCTTACATGAGTTAGATTTGACCGTTTTTAGCTGTAGATCAGCAGCAGTGCTAGATAGAAAATCTGTGCTGAACCTGTGTCAGGGATGGGACCCCTACCCCTCCCCTGCCAGATGATTCATGTTTGTGTCTCAAACAATGGGCAGAACATTTTCAGAAGAAGAGACTACCCCGCCCCGACCCCCGAAAGCAACCTCGATACGGGACTATTGCTCCCCCCAAAGGTCAATCCCGAAGGTGACCTGGATGCTGGCCAGGGGCGGTCAAGGACTGGACCGGACCGGACCGAAAGGTATAAAAGGTAAGCCCGAACTGTACTCCCCGTCGACCCGTCACCACCCCACACAAGGAGTTTTTTGCCTGAAACAGAGACTTCTGCCTGAAGAAAAGCCACGTGCTGGAACGAGGGATTGCTTGACGTTCTCTGTGTCTCTGTGTGTCTCTGTCTGTATATCTCTGTCTTTCTGCCCCTCTTTCTTATTTTTCAACTCTTTTGTACTCTGTCTTCTGTCTGATTTTTGCCTCAAATTGAGCGTTATTTGGTGCTTGCTTAATTGATAAGTGATGTCTAGTGATAATTGATAAGTGTGAGTTGGTGCTTGCCTCGGAGAAGTTGGTTTGTAATGTTTTTGCAGTTGCTGAGGTAAATAAAATTGTGTTGCATTGTTCCTTGAGTCATTGACTCCACTTAGCCGGTGCTCCTTTTCGGGGAATCACAAAAAACCTCTCTAGACCGTCCACTGTAGTGGGAAGAGACATTTAAATTGGCGTAGTCAGCAGGATTCCCCGAATAAAGGAGGAGGAAATATTGAGAGGAAGACAGGAGGATCGGACTGATTCTGAGTCCTCCGGAGGTGTTGAATTGTGGAGCCAAGCTCAAGAGGAAGGGGACGTGAGTCGGACTGAATCAGAGTCCTCCTGAGCAGAGATGGGTGGTGTGCTCGCGGCAGCACCGAGAGATGAATGTGTTAAGAAGCACGCGGAGTGCGAAACTGAGATGTGGAATTTTCAAGCCGAGAGAGAAAAGCGGTTGCAAGCTGAAATGGAGATAAACTGGTTGCAAAAGGAATTGGAGGAGGAACGTAAAAGGCGCATTCAGGCACGAGCAGAGATGGATCAGTGGTATAATGCTTTAGTTAGGGAAGGAGAATTGCGAAAGGAATTGATTGAGGTGCAGCAGGAAAACCTTGGAAGTGGTTGTGGCTACACTGGTGTGTGCCAGAATAATGACGTGGCTAATGGGCAAAGTGTTACCCTTGGGGGGAAATGAGAGAGGCAAAACTTAAGTATGATACCGCTCCCCAATTTCGGACGCTGATTAAAACTGAGTTTCAATATGAAGGGGACAATGAAAGCAGACCAGATATTGTAACTACGGAAATACCCTGTAGTTCTACTGAATTGGCAAGGTTACAAGAAAAGTATAGCTGTCTCCCTAAGGAGTCTGAAACTGAGTATGTCTGGAGAGTCTCTCTCACTGGGGGAGACAGGATAATGCTTAATGAGGACGAGGCCGAAGGTTATTGGTGTCCCGATGTGTTTTTCACTGTGGATGATAATTGAGCGAGGTCTCTGACCCAGTGCGTGGCATATTGGGCAGGAGGGCTGGACCCCTTAGACAGGGGGGAGCCGGTGGCCACCCACACTTCGAGAATAGACCAACTAGCTGAAAGTGTGCAAAGAGCGGCTTGCCTTCAATTAACGCATAACAGGCGCCTAGAGCCTCACCAACCCTCCCCGATGCTGTTAAAAGCTGACCCAGACCGAATGACTCCTCTAATAAGGGGCCTTCCTAATCCCCGGAAGTTTTACGCAGTTCAGATCCAGGATCGCCTTAGGGCAGCGGTAGCTCTGGGAAGACCTCTGCAGGAGCAGCTACAGGCGGTGGCTTTATCTTTGGGGGTAGGGAGGCACACGGAATCCGCTTTAGCAGAATCCACCCTTATGTGGGGGTAAATTGCCCAAGAGTTGATCAAATATAGCCGTCATGTGGGGATTTTGGGAAAGACCCATAAGGGGAAAGCCGTGGTCAGGAGAACAGAGGCGGTACGTACCCGGAGCCAGCTCTGGAGAGAGGGCCTGGAGGGAGTTAACGGATGGCTTATCTCCCTCTCATTTTCAACTCCTTGTTACAATGTGGAAAGGCCCAGATAACAATTTGTCAACCGAAGAGAAAATCTCCCTCCTCGGTGGCTCAGTCTTTCCCTCTGCACCCCCTC
>NW_010143114.1:0-307 GCF_000699245.1 Pterocles gutturalis
CCCCCCTCCAGCCCCTTGGGGCTGCTCCCCCTGAGGCTATTTCTTCACCTTTATTCCCCAAATTTTCCAAACTCTCCAAGAACAAACCGCAATTTTTTCCATCCTTCCCCACGCACCGCCGCCGCCGTGCCGGGACCCGTTTGACGCCGCTGAGCGATGGTGGTGGCTATTCCCCGCTCCTGCTCCTACCTCAGAGGAGAAATCTGAATTTAAGATTAATTCCGATGAGGGATGGCGATGCAAACACACCCCCCTGCCCTCCATCCCCCTCCCCACGGCAGGGGGAGCAGCGGCGGGGGCGGGGGGA
>NW_010143114.1:331-762 GCF_000699245.1 Pterocles gutturalis
GTCCCCCTCCCGGATCTCTCTCCGCTCCCCACCAGCCGCCAGCAAAACCCTCGACCCGACGACGGTGCTTATCGGCGCGGTGTCCCGGCCAGCTCCTCCGCTTCGTACCCCGCCGGGATTTTTCATGATCTGACCTCCTTATATGGCGAAACTATTCTTTTTCTAGCTTGGCATTGTTTATAGCCCAGTTGAAAATATTTAGGCTCTGGCTGGGTTCTCCAATTATCTCGTAACCTACGGGGCATCTAATTGCTGGTCGTTAACGTGCAATTATCTGCATCCCATAAAATAAAGGGTTGCTGGTGCTCAGGCAGCGTTCGCAGCCCTTCTTCTTGTTTTCTGCAATAACAGGAAAAGTGAACCTGTCAAATTCCACTTTTAAATAAACATTTCCCCCCGCCCCGGTAAGTTCTGTTTGGCAATTATTGCTA
>NW_010143114.1:772-1369 GCF_000699245.1 Pterocles gutturalis
TTTGGTTTTTTTTTTTTTTTTTTTTTTACTCCTCTCCTTTTTTTTTTTTTTTTTTTTCACCTCTGTGGAAAATTTATTTTAAAAAGGAGAAATGTTTGGAGTTTGCAAGGAGCTGAAATTTAGAAAAAAAAAAAAAAGAAAAAAAAAAGAAAGTAATCCTTTTGAAACAAAACCTAGCTAACAATTTTGCACTCCCACAGTTCCAGGGTTCTTCAGTTCACAGAAAAATGTGACCCAAAACAGCTTCCACAATGACACTGATAAAATCCCCCCAGATCCCGGCTGCTCGGGATGGAGAAAATGGAATGGCAGCAGGTAAGGGACAGGGAAAGACCAGCAGGATTTTTTTTTTATGATTTGATTGGAGGAACGGCTGGTTGGCAACCCTGGTCCCACCGCAGCCTTGAGCCATGCTGGGATGATCCAGCCACCCCATTAATTTTTTTTTTCTGGAGTTTTTCCCAATTTTGGCTGGTTTGGATGCAGATGCTGTGCCGGGATGGTCCAGCCACCCTGTTCCTTATTTTCTTGAGTTTTTCCTGATTCTCTCTGGTTTTGATGGACCTGCCACGCCAGGATGGTGGTGTCACAGGCTGG
>NW_010143115.1:0-2106 GCF_000699245.1 Pterocles gutturalis
CCCAGTGGGGCCGAGGGCCCTCCTGATGGGGCATCACTGCACCCAGAGGAGTCTGTGCTCTCCGAGGGTCCTGCACGGTCCAGGATCCCCCACCCCACGAGTCTCCATGTCCTGGGGAGCTGGGTGGCAATGAGGACCCTCCCGCTGTCTCCTCGTCTGCCCTCGAGCAGCCCTGTCCCCCACCCCTGAGGTGTGCTCCCCCAGCGCAGGCTCTTGGGGGGCCTGCCAGCCCCAGCCCCCCTGGCAGCCCGTGGGGTGCCTGGCCCCGTGCCTCGCACACGCCAAGGTGGGAGCTGGCTAGAAACAGCACCAGAGCATCAGCTGTCCCATTACCAGGACAGGAGCAGGCTGTCCGGGAGAGGACAGTGACATGGCTCCAGGCAAATGAGGTGGAAGCCGGTGACGGAGCTGGAGCAACGGTGTCCCCGCCCCCGGCAAGCGGCCCCAGCCCAGCGCAGCCCCTCACCGTCTTATTGGGCCAGTTGTACTTCTCAAAGACATCCTGCACACGGTCCTCGCCGCCGTCCGTGAACATCATGATCATCTTGTTGCAGTTGGCACGCGTGATGTTGGACTGCGGGCAGAGAGACGGCAGCTGAGGCCAGACCCAGAGCGAGCGGCGCTGGGCAGGATGCGGCCATCTGGCCTGTTGGGGTGAGGGTGACTGGGGTGAACGGGCAGGAGGAGGGATGCCGTTTGCTTCGAAATGACATTGTGGCTATTGCTGCTCGGCACCTAATAGCACCATTCATCTTGATTTCACCGGCAGCACAGCATCCGTTGGGATCCGGCGCCCCTGCCCTGCCCGGCTGACTTTTCATAACGCCCAGGGGCAGCAGCTCCACCAAAACCAGGGCTACAGTGTGCTTGGGGGCGGTGGGATGTCCCCCTGGCATTGCAAATGAGGGCAAGGAGCCCTCTGCACACCCAAACCCCAGCGCGGGGCAGCAGCTGGGTGCCCAGAGCTCTCCCATGGCCCCCAGCACCCACAGACACACTCTGCACCCCCCGCCCGCAGCCCGGCCCCAGCTCACGTTCTGCAGCTGGTCGAAGGCGTACTCAAAGCCAGCCTTGTAGTCGGTCGTGCCCTTGGCCACCATCCCCTGCACATCCTCCTTGAAGACCTTCTTGTTCCGGATGTTGGCCTGCACCAGGTGCTTGAAGCACGACACTGGCTTCGCCTTCTCGTTGAACTGGGAGATGAAAGGGAGGGGAGTGGGTCACAGAACGGGGACGGGACCCACAGGCAGCCCCCGGAGAGCCACCCACCACACTTGGCTCCCGTGGGCAGGAGGTAGCCAGAACATCCTGTGTCCCATGTCCTGGGCACAGCTGATGCTGAGACCAGGGCTCAGCTTGGGCCAAATCCAGCACGGAGCCGCCCGACTGGGGTCCGGCAGTTGGTGCTGCCAGCGCAGGGCTCACCCGCACCCTCGTTTCTGCAGGACCCCTTACAGAAGCGGGGCTCGCACACGCGGGGTTCGGGGCCGTGCCGGCAGCGGGAGCAGGTCCTGTCGCTCACTTACTCCATTTGCTGGCGATAGCGCCCGTTGATTAGGGGAGCAGCCATCCAGCTAACGGAGCCAGGCCAGACATGTTAATTAGCACCAGCGCGCTCATAGCCAGACAGGGGAGGGCCAGTGCGGGCTGGGCGCCCAGCGATGCACGGACGTGGCGGCACGGCCGCTGTGCTGTGTGAGGTCATGGGCTGGTGACATCATTGCCATGAGGGGGGCGTGATGTCACTGGCTGGTGACAGGAGGTGGCTGCTTGGGATTGCCCCAGGAGCATCGCTGCCAAACACCCATGCAAAGCCCCGACCAGCCATTTCCTTGCTTATGTGCAGGTGGGGGGTTAAGAAAAAAAAAAAAAAGCCATTTTTGGTTCTGCAGGGCCCCTGGCCAGGTGGGTCTGAGGGCAAAGGGCTCTCGCGGTGGAGCTGGGAGCTGCCTGGGGGCACAGCCGTGCCATCCACCCTGCGCACTCACCGAGGCCACGTTGACGTAGTCATCGTCCGAGAGGGTGTCCAGCATCTCATAGACCGAGGTCTTCATCAGCTTGAGGGTGAGCCCACTCACGCTGCCGCTCCTGCCAGGAGAGAGGGGT
>NW_010143115.1:2154-3567 GCF_000699245.1 Pterocles gutturalis
CGACAGGACAGTGACACCCCAGGGAGCAGTGCCACCATCCTGGCCTGGCTCAGCATGGTCCCCACCCGTGTACTCACACGTCCACAATGATGACCATGTCCTTTGGGGAGGACGCACCTTGGATGTACCTGTGGGGTGCAGAGAGGGGTCAGCGGGGTCACCTTGTTTTTGGGGGGACCCTGCAAAGCTCTGCCAGGGCACAGTGGCGGTGGAGCCACACCGAGAGAACCTGCACACCCACGGCTGCAGTGACCCTGCGGTGAGGAGTAGGGACAAGGCAGCAGCAGGCGAGCGGAGGCGAGGATGTGGCATGGCACGGCTGACTGCCGACCCGCCGCTCGGTACCGTATCAGCCTAATGAGCTCTAAATGCTAAACTCTTCCATCATCGCCGGCCCTTTTCTGTGCGCTGATTATGCTGACACACACATCCATATTAAGATACTATTTACCCCCCTGGTAGCTTCAAAGGCCAGGCTGATTAGGTTATTTTTAGCTACGAGGAAGAAAAACAATAATACTACGTAAATCCTCCCCCCGAAAACGATTAGGGAACCCTTCCTTGCCCCTCAAAGCAAGCTGGTCCTACTCCCAGCCGTGCCATCCTGCACGGGACAGAGCCGGCATGGTGCTGAGCACCCATCTCAGTGATGGCCAGGCACAGCCTAGCCTCGTCCCACTGCCTGGGGCCTGATCCTGCCATGGCTGAAGTCCAAGGGAACCTCATTATGGGCTTGATCAGGATCAGGCCTGATGCAAATTAATTAGTGTGCTATTAGTATCAATTACTCACCACTGCTGGGGAGGGCTGGGGAAGGGGCAGGGGCAGGCTCTGATTGCTAATCCCAGGTCCTGATTTTCCCTCATTACAAGTGATTACCCAGGCAGGATGTGGGATGAGGGATGCTGGCACGTGGGGCCCTCCAGGCGTGGGTACTGTGTGCTCCCCACACTCCCTGCCCCGTGCTGGGGTGCAGGATGGGCACCTGGCGGGCTTCCTGCCTGCTGGTGAGGGCCGGGGGGCTTGGTGCCTGACCCCCTCCCCAAGGCTGGGCTGCTGGCGAGGCTCAGAGACCAGCAAAGATGCTGCTCGTAATGGGATGTAGCAGCGCATCCATCTCCGGCTGCCCCGCTCAGATGAACACCCCGGGCTCAGCGGGAGCAGGCTGTGGCTAATGGCACCATCCATCATTAAAAAAAAGGCTGGTGGCCCCATCAAGGCTGCGAGCAGGACCCTGGCCCCTGCGAGGGCTGTGTGCCCCACCGGACCCTGGTGTGAGGGTGGGAGATGACCCCAAAGGGGTGTCCCCAGGGGTGTGAACAAAGGGTGCTGCTGCTTCTCCATGGCTGGGTGGGAGAGCATGTGTCCAGCCTGGCTAGTGGGCAGGCAGCCAGGCTAGCTGGGCTCGGTAGC
>NW_010143115.1:3625-3868 GCF_000699245.1 Pterocles gutturalis
GCTCACACGGACGCCTCTGCGGAGAACAGTTAATAATGAATGTGGAGCAATCAAAGCCAATTAACCACAGCAGCAGGGCCATTAATTTTCTGACAAGGAGAGGGGGCAGCTCCTGGTGCGGGCAGGGGGACTGGCAGGGGTGCCCCCCCGGGATACAGGGAGACTTGTACCTGCTTTCCCCTCCGTGCCCACAATTTTAGGCAGCAACCATGGGCAGGATGGGGCCATAGCCCCCCCAGCCCC
>NW_010143116.1:0-1178 GCF_000699245.1 Pterocles gutturalis
CCACCCCAGAAACCCACCTCCCCTCTCCTGCCCACCCCTGAAGCCCTTGCTGATGATGCTATGGGGGCGACGGACCCCCAGCTATGGGGGTGATGGACCCCCAGCTCTGGGGGCGATGTCCCCAGTTATGGGGGCAACAGACCCCCAGCTATGGGGGCAATGTTCCCAGTTATAGGGGCAATGGACCCCCAGCTATGGGGGCGATGGACCCCCAGCTATGGGGGCGATGTTCCCAGTTATAGGGGCAATGGACCCCCAGCTATGGGGGCGATGGACCCCCAGCTATGGGGGCGATGTTCCCAGTTATAGGGGCAATGGACCCCCAGCTATGGGGGCGATGGACCCCCAGCTATGGGGGCGATGTTCCCAGTTATAGGGGCAATGGACCCCCAGCTATGGGGGTGATGTTCCCAGCTATGGGGGCAATGTTCCCAGTTATGGGGGCAACGGACCCCCAGCTATGGGGGCAACGCTCCCCCAGTTATTGGGTTGATGCTCCACCAGCTATGGGGGTGACACTCCCCCAACTATGGGATCAATGGACCCCCAGCTATGGGGAAATGCCCCCCCAGTTATGGGGTCTTTGCTATACCACTGGGTGTGGAGTTCCCGAAAAAGCCTCCCCGGGGGCCCGGGTTGGGTGCTTGGGCATCGCCCGTGGGCACGCGTTCCTGCCAGCAGCAGCTAACAGCTGTCTCCAGAAATTAAGGCTTTGGGTGGAAACGCCTGGGTGTGAACACCTCCCCTCACCGGCACGTGGATCTGTTCCCACTCTCCGGTTCAGCCCATCATCCCGAGGTGGGATGTTGGTTTTTCGCTGCCCATCCAAAAAAAAGCGGGAGCGGGCCTGCCAGTCCCGGAGGGACAGAGACTCCATAAATCATTTCGGTTGGAAAAGACCCTTCTGACCATCATACATGTGTCTGACAAAGGAACATCCCAAAACATCACTTGTGCCATCGGGGACCGTGCCGGTCCCCAGCCCGCTGCGGAGTGCAAACATAACCGGGATAAACCGCCGGGAATAAACCTCCCGTTCCAGTCCTCCTGCAAAATAACCCCCACGAAACACCGCACGCAGCCGAGCCCCCGTCCCACGTGTCTCCCTGCCACCGATGACAATGACAACCGCTCACACCAGGGATGCGATGCCCAAGGACCCTGCCACCGGCACCGGG
>NW_010143116.1:1252-1530 GCF_000699245.1 Pterocles gutturalis
TCCGCTCGCTGCCCAGGGGATGAGCGGCAGGGAGGATGCGGGAGGATGCGGGAGGATGCAGGAGCTCTTGACGAGCGCTGGCTAATTGCTGCTTTTACTCTGGGTGAAGTGGGGAGGACCCGGAGCAGGATGAGCCAGAGCAGGATGGGAATGGCGAGATGAGTAACGCTGCTCCGGGCTTTACTCACTCGCTGCATCACCCCTCCTGGGATTGCTTTCCTGATTTTTTTTTCTATTCAGGCAGACAAAGAGGGTGGTGGATAAACGAGGGCTCCGTG
>NW_010143117.1:0-10840 GCF_000699245.1 Pterocles gutturalis
GTTCCGGGAGGAGGCTGAAGGCTGGCGGGTCTGTCCTGCAGGAGAGGGGCCTGGAAATGGTGTTGAAAAGAGCAGGAGAGATGGGTCACTGGAGTACCGAGCTGCGGGTGTACGGCCCTTGCTGACCTGTGTGAAGGTTTTCAGTGCGTGTTAATGTTTCATTGTGTTCCTGACGTGATTCACGTTCACAGATGTTTTCTCTTTAGGATATCTTGGCAGGATGCATGTCTCCTCTTCTGCTGTCCCCTTATTCGGGCTGGGTCCTAGACAAGGTGGTTGGGCAATCAGCCCAAGAGATCGAACCCTCCGGGAGTTCAACGCCTAAGGAATCCCCTGCCCCCACAAACCAGTCATCTTCTCTGGAGAAGATCACGGCTGCTAGCCCCCAGGGCTCTTCGCCGCTGTCATCCACAGAGCCGAGCGAAGCAAAGGTAACCCTCTGATCATAACCCAGCTGTGAGCAAAAAATGTGTTAACTCCCTGGCACAACTCTGATCAAAGTTGGCGTGTGCTCTGTTAATTGGTGGGGAAAAGCATGCTTCGTTTACAATTTTTGTAGGTTATACGGGTGGTTGGTATTAACAAGATTTTCATAGAATAATGTTTCATAGTAGGCCAAAAGCAAACTCTCTCTAGAAATAACATGCAGTTTACAAGGCTTGATTTCCCTGGTTTCCTCCGTGAGTTGCTCGTACTGTACCCAGCTACTGATTTTGCCTGTATGCTGACCACGCAGGGGAACGATGATCTTAATCTGCTGGAAATGGATCAAGAAGGCTTTCCAGCACTTCTCCCATCTAAAGCTACAGAAGTTGAGGGCTGCATTCGGATGTATGAAGAGATACACAGGCTGAAAGGAAAGGTAAAAGAAAAAAAAAGAGAGGGTGTATGTGAATCCTAGGGGAGCTACATAACCCAGTGTAGCAATGCTCTGGTGAAAGCAGCAGGACAGTAAGTTAGCCTGAATGCTGGCCATCTTGGGGCAATCTAATTTGTATTTTCTTCTATCTAAATGCTGGCGATTGCTACATTGTGGTGTTTCTGGCACCTCTGCAATCTGCAGGAGGGGCTACGGCAGCGGCAGGAGCAGCAGGAGCAGATGGTGAGGGCAGTGTTTGACCTGGCAAATGAACAACTGAAGCGCTTTGATGAGCTGAAGGAGCTAAAGCAGCATCAGGAATTCCAAGATTTGCAAGAAGTAATGGAGAAGAGGTGAGATTAGCAAGACTATATTTGTGACAATTAAAGTTCCTTTAGCTTGGTTTAGTTTAAAAGTAACCTGCTGTGTGTTTGTATTTTGTTTTACACGTGTCTTGAACACAGTTTTTCTGTCTTTATGTGTATTGTAGCTCCAGGGAGGCTCAGGGACAGCAGGAGAAGCTGAAGGAAGAACACCGACACAGAGCAAAGGTCAGAGACTTGTAAGAATTTTCTTTCCCAAAAGACCACGGCTACTTGGTGGGAACTGGAAAGACCAATTGATTTACTTGTATTTACATGGAGTTGTATTTACTCCATCCCTGGAGTGAGAATGTATTTTCTGGTGCTGTCCTACACACCTGCTACGTTGTTGTGGAAGTGCAGTAAAGGCACATGTGTTGTGGGAGCCCGAAGGACCTGTGAAGCTCGAGTTATTGAAGTATTTTGTGTCTCTTGTCTTTTTCCTCTCAGGTGTTAAACTTAAAACTGCGTGAGGCAGAGCAGCAGAGGCAGCGTCAGGAAGAGCTGGAGCGTTTGCGTAAGGAAGAGGGCCAGGAAAGATTGCGCCGCCTTTATTCCATCCAGGAGGAAGTCCTGCAGCTTAACCAGCAGATCGATCCCAATTACAGACACAAAGACTTGCCAAAAGTCGATCTGTCCGCATACAGTAATCGTGGCAACCAGATCTGCAGGCTGGTGTCAGGACTCATCCGCACCACGAGTGAGGTAGAGGCTCTCGAGTTGTTCTTAACTTTGGTTGTCATTCCTTCATAAAACTTCCTGTAGCTGTCTTCAAAGCCAGCTTGTTATGAGTCTGTTAAATAAGATGTCACAGAAATGTTTTTAGACATTCGTCCTATAAAGCATTTAATTTTAAAGGAGAATTCTTTTTTATGGTACTTTAGCTGTTCTCTTGAAAATGGCTCATGAAAATGCAGGAGGTTTTCTACAGAAGACTGAATATTAAAATACAGTTTGATGCTGTAAAGTTCCTTTTTGAGACAACCACGGGAGGAGAGTGGTTCATAAACTGTTAAAGAGAAACACTGAGCACGTTATGGTTCTTCTATACCCATAACAGTTCTTGCAGTAACTAGGTTTCCTTGAATTTTTTTTTTTTCTCTAAGTGAAGGTGGGATACAAACCTTGAAAAACAAAACACTATAATGAGGTAATTCTCTGCTGCAGCTTGTTACAGCCGTCTTTCTGCAGAGGGAGCTGTCTAGGCCTTGCATCGGGGCTCCCTTACTCCTGTCAGAGTGTGTTACTCTTCTTGTCCCAGGTCTTGGGCTCTAGTCATTGACTAACACCATGTGTAAATGTTATGACCAATATTATGTACAAATAAAGGAGAAAAATACATTGTCTCCAAAGAGGATAAAATGTGTATTGGCTCCCAGATTATCTGAAGGCTGATGCTTCAAAGGCTCTCTGCTCTTGCCGTTGGTCTACAGATAGTGGAACAAAAGATTGATGCGATGTTTCCTCCTGTGCTTCCCGACAGAGAGGTTTCCCTACGCAGGGGGACGTGGCCAATACTGAACAAGCGCTGCAGGAGATGCGAGGGTTGATATCCAGCATGCAGCAAGAAATCGCTGCAGCTGTGGAAGAAAAAAGGAGGAGAGATGAAGAGGAAGAGAGGCAGAAGCAGAAAGAGTTACTGAAAAAAGAGCAGATGAAGGCTCAGACTCCTGCCCCTGCACAGCAGTCAGGTGGAAAGCAGCAGAAAGAAGGTTGGTTACGCACTTTTTTTTCTTTCTTTTTTTATTTTTTTTTCTCCCTCCTTACAGACTCTTATACAGTTAGGTGAAATATTACTTTGGAATCCTACTGTTGTGCTGACATACCTTCTCGGAGCCTTTCCTTTTCACACAACTGGCAAAATGGTGTAGGACTGCTGGCAGCAAATTTGTAAATGAAACTGATGCAGCATAAATTGGCTGTAGTAACTGCAGCAAAACCTGCTCTTCCTAGACAGTATGCCATAGACTGGAATATTACAGAATAACCTTGTGCCTTCTTGAGAGAAGTTAAGTCCAGGTATCCTGCATATAGAAGCTACTGAGCTGAAGGAGGAGGACTCCTGTGCTTGCTCATTTATGAACATAACTTTCTAAAGTATCCTGGGAAAAAAGCATTCATGCAGCTGTTAGTTCCTTGCAATTTATTTTTTTTTTTACATTTTCTTAACATTTTCTGAAGTTTTGGGTTCTTCTTAGTCATTGTCTTTTTTTTCTTTTTTAACGTCAGGACTTCAAGTTAAGGCAGAGGAAAGTACCATGCGGTGGTACCAGCAGCTTCAGGATGCTGCTGAGCAGTGTGTTGCTTCTTTCAGTGAAATCAGCAACTGCAAAGACAACAATGAGGTATGATTAATACTGCTGAAGTGATTGTCTTCATTTCTGGAGGAAATAGGACAGCCTTCATTTAAAAAAAAATAAAAAAGAATCTAACTTGGCAGCCTCTATTAACAGCCTGCTCATCTAAACCATCATAGTAGTTTACTTGTCTGTAAAGGTTTTGTTT
The DNA here is from genome assembly GCF_000699245.1 of Pterocles gutturalis. NCBI lineage: Eukaryota > Metazoa > Chordata > Aves > Pterocliformes > Pteroclidae > Pterocles > Pterocles gutturalis. The sequence continues at coordinate 3,727 of NW_010143117.1, forward strand.
GTTTGCTCTGCAGGTTAAGAAGATAAAAACAGAGTTGCAGAAAGCAGCTACGATCCCTGTGAGCCAGATCTCTAGAATAGCAGGTCAGGAAAACACCAAAACCCAATCCAACTGAAATGCCTTTTGCTGTAAAGATTTTAGTAGGACACGACATATCCAGTGTTTCTCTAATTGTCCTGCAGCAGAGAGCTGGGATGCGCACAGTCCAAGTCTTGGCAGCGTAGTGCTTATGTTTCGAGGGCTGTTGCTTCCCTCAGAGACACCTTCCTTCATCACGATTCGGTTTCTTTAATCAGACGTAGCAAATAAGCTGTTTGAGAAGCCTTGCCTGTCAGGATGTAGGTCTAGTTTTTGTGAAGTTGACATGGTTTGGTGAAGACTTGTCTGCTCTTTCCTAATCTTTCGTCTCCATACATTCCTTATATACTTGCAGGCTCTCAGCTGAGAGAGATATTTGATAAGATCAATAACCTGCTCTCTGGAAAGTCTGTTCAGAGTGGAGGGAGAAGTGTCTCAGTGACTCAGCATCCACAGGCTCTGGATTTTGTTTATTACAAACTCGCGGAGAAATTTGTGGTGAGGAAATGTTCTCTTTATTGGGGTGGTAAAGGTGCTTTAAGAAGTTCTTTTGGACACTGCCCTGTCATGAACTACTAGGAACAAAATTACTGAGTGTTCAGCTTGCATGTATTAATGTTCATATTGATTAGAAAATTTGCTTTTTGGAATTAAAAAAAGGTGAAAGAACTTTGTTTCTCTACCTATTTTATCTCTTTGAGGAGGAGGAACTATTTTAAATTCCAGGCTTGCCTATTACATATACTGAACTTGTTAGATGCAGTGTTAGTGTAAAACACTAACTAATTTATGATCTATCACAAAACTGTGTATGTGCTCAAAACCTGACATCTTGGCAGAAGTGGGGGCTGGAGGGGTGGAGGCTAAGGCCTGAGAGACAAACCTCTGTCCCTGCTGTGCAGTTGGCACCTCCCAAGACATGAAGTGTTGTTGCTTAAGTTGCTGTTTGAAGTTGGATGTATTTTTCTCCATTCTTTATTTGCTAAATTTGGGTTGTCTGAAGCTTTCTTTTGTCCCTGCAAATATTAGCCCAGGGAGTAAAACTGTGACTGATTTGTAAACACCTGAAGATGATTGATTGGAGTGAAAACACCTGTGCAGCCGTGCACTTTGTGCCTGTATTTGCTCAGCCCTTTTTTCTGTCCTGAGCCAAAGTTTATTGTCATCCTCTGTGGGAGCTGAGGACGTAGGGCTTTAGCAGCTTTTCTGTGGTTGGCTACACAGCCATGGAAACATTAGCATCCTTTAGTAGAGGCTAATTACACCAAAAATGGGATTTTTTTTTTTTTTTGTCTGACTGACTTTCCTTCCCCCCCCCCAGAATCAAGGAGAAGAAGAAGTAGCTTCTCACCGTGATTCAGCTTTCCCAATTGCTGTGGTGGCCTCAGGAATCTGGGAACTACACCCTCGAGTTGGAGACCTCTTCTTAGCTCATCTGCACAAAAGGTGCCCCTATTCTGTGCCATTTTATCCTGCGTTGAAAGCGGGGACTTCTATGGAAGAGTATCAAAGGTAAATTTATTACTGGACTTTTTCAGCATGAACCCTGCAAGGGTGATGGTTGTATTCTTCTGAGTGAACTCCACTTTTCCCCATCTCTGGTTACGTAGGCACTGTGTCTCTGGAGATTCACTCACAAGCATGCAGCTCCCTGACCCTCTAACGTGTCCCTCAGCTTTGGAAGTGCTCTTTTGCTGCCTCTTCCTTCTCTTTCTCAAAGAACATTTGATAGCCATAGCTTGATTCAAGTTGAAATATCCAGTACAGAACCTAAATGTTGTACATGGTATAAAACTCTGGAACATATGATCCAGAGGGTAATGACCAGGCTTTGCAATAATTCCTGTAGGGTTTTGGAGTATCCCTGTTCTCAGTGCAGTTGACTTAAAGTAAAGCTGAGAACTGCAGGGACTCCAGTGACTGTGTTCTGTACTAATACTGGAACGTCTGCTCATATGTAGGATGCTTGGGTATCAGGTTAAGGATTCTAAGATGGAACAGCAAGATCGTTTTCTTAAGCGGATGTCAGGAATGATTCGTCTTTATGCTGCTATCATCCAGCTCCGGTGGCCTTATGGAAACAAACAAGGGGTATGTCTGTACGGTGTTACAGTTAGAACCTCGTTACTATCCCAAGAGTCTATTAAACGTATTGTAAACTTGATTGTAGTTAAGGTGAGCTGGACTTAAACCAGTGCATAATCTATTTTAAGGGAGCATAACCGTAATCACCGAAGCAATGCAGAGTAATTGGTAGTGTAGACCTTTGCTTCCTTTCTTTATATTTTCATAATGATCAAGTTTTATGTTAGACTTTTCTAAAATAATTCTATAAAGAAAAAAGTAAATCAGAAAACTGCCTGTTTTAATAATAGCATTTTGCACATCATAAAACAAGTGGTGGGTAGCTTTTTTGTTGCTTTACAGACACATCCTCATGGGTTGAACCATGGATGGCGCTGGCTTGCTCAGATGTTGAATATGGAGCCTCTGGCAGATGTGACAGCTACGCTTCTTTTCGATTTTCTGGAGGTGAGCGATGTGGATTAAAGTTAAAGGCTGAAGTTGGGGGAGACAAACAGTGGTGAACACAAGCAGCTTCTGTGCTTCTCAAATGCCTTCTAAAGAACTTTAGAAAGTAAAGTACAAAGTGAAATACACCATGGGGATTCATGTTAGTGGTGAACGTTGAGGAACGTTTGTCCTGTAAGGTGACCGTATGAAGAAAGCTGATGAATCTGCACTGCAGTGGTCCCGGTGGGGAAATGACCACCATATACCCTCGCAAGTGGTATTAGGGAAGGGTGTGATTTTTGGAGGGAGACTGGAGCGAGAGGAAGAATAACATCAAACTTATATCAGTGGCCACCAGACGGTCAACAAGAAAAAAAAGTGATTGTGGTAGCAGTAATGGCGTTTAGAGGATTTGCTTGTTTAACTGTGGGTGTAATTATATTTCTTTAAATGTCTGGATAAGATATTAAGGTTCACTAAAGTTGCCATGCTAGTCTGAAACCCAACCCTGGAACCTGCTTTTTGTGGATTTCTTTACCCTAGGTGTGTGGCAACGCTCTCATGAAACAGTATCAGGTTCAGTTCTGGAAGATGATGTTGCTGATCAGAGAAGACTATTTCCCAAGGTATGATATCTGTGCTTAGGCATGGGAAATAATCCTTGTTTTTTAGTTGGGGGTTGTTTGCTTTTAAATGACTCCTCCATTGTTTCCAAGCTCTGCCATTCACTCCCCACCCACTTGTAAATCAAACCAACTCTCCAAGTAGATTTAAAATGTGCTGTTATTTGTGCAGAATTGAAGCAATTACCAGCTCTGGACAGATGGGCTCTTTAATGCGCTTCAAGCAATTCTTGGAGGTATAGAAGGTTTTTTTTCAATTTTCAAGTGCTTCAGTTTTGGGGTTTTTTTCCCTTTGTTCGATACATGCATCGTTTTGGTAACGAGGCTGGTGCTGCTTGCAGCATACCTGGCAGTCCAGCCCTGCCACTGGGATGTAACCCGTCTGTTATGACTTTTCAGTCACTGAATTGCTTTAATGATAGTTGTGATGTCAAAGATCTCATTTCTTGGTTAATCTCACATGTAAATTTTCTCAGTGAAAACATATTTTGATTATAACTGAAGTTCAGTGAGAGGAGATGTGCAGGTTGAGGAGGATTCTGCTGAGTCATTTCTGTACCAGCTATTTTTTATCAGGGTTTGCTTATTTTTGTCTCTTGTCCTGATTAGATGCATGAGGAGGTAGATGCTTTGAACCACTCTCTGTAGCATTTGTTTAGCATTGTGTTCTGCATCTTTTTTTTTAAAGAAAGCTGCAAAACTGTAAAATACTTGATTATTTAAATTGTTTTGTGAATGTTGATTTAGATTATGATATTAAAATTGATAGCTTCAGACTCTGTGCTTTCATTTCAAAATGAATTTTGGTACATTTTATTAGCAATGCTTTGAATGTGTGCAGTAAGAGCCGTGAAAATTCCTGAGAAGAGATGACAAATCAAGATACACGTTTCTTTTTGTTCTTTGTCTTTCTCTCTCCACTAGGAATGTCTACAGCAGAAGGAAATTCCATTACCAAAGGGCGCTCTGCACCCTTCCTTTTGGAGATCATGAATCAGTTTATATTTCTTTCCCCCTGGATATCAGTGCTTTCACACCTGGCTTCCTGTTTACATGTAAAGGCAAAATAAATATATTTTGTATGTAGAGGAAGGAGGAGAAAATATTCCAGTGGGTTAGCATTTAATTCATCAAGATTTATGTTGGACAGAACAAACTCGTGTTTAATTTGTCACAAAGACTTGGAAGCTATTCTTTGCTTTGGATTTTTGTAAGTTTTTGTATAGTAAATTATGGAGAATGGAAGACTTTTCCTTTGTATGTTTAAACGTGCGGGAGATGTTTTAAATATCGTGTCCTGATGGCCTCTGGGCTTCAGAGATTAAAGATTCCTGGACTGAAAATTTGCACGGTGCTGTTCTGTTCATGGACATGAAATACCTCACAGCTTTATGTAGTCTTAACAAAGTAATCAATCTCAGAAATTTACCACTGGAACTTTATTTTTCTATTTATTACATCTGTCTTTTATAATTCAGTTTTAATTATGCTGACGTGCTGGCATCCTGTTTATCTCAGCATCATTTTAGGACTACAGTGAGATGGTAAAGGCACTTGGCTTAGTGGTGTTGACTCTCATCTCTGTTGAATGTAACTTTGCTCCAAGAGGCAGTACTCTTGATTTAAGAGAGGTGGACTCCTTGTTTTAAAAGGTTTGCATGGGTAATAGTAACTTCATGGGGGATGAGCAGAGTTCCTGAAAGTACAGAAATTCTGTGTCCGTTATCCATCAGATGGATGGAAGCTAATAATACCTTTTCTTATTTAAAAATAATTTTTTTAAAAAGTGGCAAAATGGCGCACTAATTCTAGCATTTTTGCTGATGTTTTGCCATCATTTCAGGGGGAGGTGGTATGGTTGTGTTCCTGAGGGCTCTTTTCATGCAAATGGATTTCCTCCTGATCAGTGTAATGGTATTTTATGTATTGTAATACTTTTGTACCAATGGTGGATTACTCAGAGAATGGTTCATTCTAGAAATCTGTTTAAATTAATATTAAAGATTGATTTTTTTTCTTTTTAATCTGAAGCTGATGCAGTTTGTTTTTTCTATAGGAGAGGGGTGATTTTTTTTTTTTTCTGTTGGAGAGGGATGGTCAATAGAACCCACAGCTCCTTGGTGGATACGGGTGATGGGTGGTGTGGAGGATCAGGGTGGTGGGAGATTTGTCTGATTTATGGTGTGCTGTCCTTGAATTATTTTGGTGGCCTCTAAGATGAGAAACTTTGCTTCTGAGTTCTAGAAGGTAGTGCACTATTTTTGCAAAATACTATTGCAACTTCAGATTATTATTATTTTTACCAGATCATTTTTTGCTGTTCCTGGAGGCACCGCAGGTTGAAGCTGTAGCCAGTGGAGTTGAGGCCATATGAGAATCTGAATTTGATTTTTATATAGCTCTTTAGATTTTTGAGGTTGTAACATGTACTTTGGAATTCAGGCCTTTAAAACCTTTAACCTTGACTTTAAAATTAACTGGTAAGTAAATTAAATTTGTATTTAGTGTATAAATTTTGTAAACTGATTCTGGAATTCTGTAGACTGATGTTACTGATGAATGTTCTGGGATGCTGGAAATCTCCTTCCAGCATCCTTTTACCAGGTAACACTGAAGCAATATACAACTTTCATTAGTATACTTGAAAATGTTTGATTCCTTTTTTAAGTGGAGATGTTGTAATTACATCTCGCACATCTGCAGTTATGTTGGAAACTCACTTTGCCACGATAGTAATTGGTGCTGTCAGAAACAATCGTCTGCCTGTGCCAAAACACAAGGACTGATCTGATGGTATGTACAAGACACAACAGCTTTCTTCTTTTTTGCTGACAGGTACTAGGGTTGTCTGACATTTTGGGGGGGGAATATGGTAGCCTTTTCTGCCTCAGTAAGGACATCTGGATATTTATACACTATTTCAAAAGCAGTGATAGGAATTTCTAATGGAATAATGAGTGCACTTCAGAAGAACCATAATAAATCAATATTTATTTTTAGACGTAGCTTAAAATTACATCTGTTGCTTGAATTAATAGTTGGCTTGTGTTATGTTATTCTGTTTTTTGTCATTTTAGTGATTTTGAATGTTAGCTATTTAGTGTTAGGAAGATGCAGCGCAAATAAGGTCTTATGCATGTATTCACGGTATTTTCGTATGCATACTAGTGTGAAATGTGACAGAGGAGAGATCTCGGATGTGAAAACACTCTGCATTCGGGACAAGACGCATTAAACTTGCTATGAGTCATACTCTTCCTTGGAGACAGTAGTTCCAGGCAGTCCCACGGGTTGCGATGCAGTGTCACTGCAGGTCTGCTTTTCCCATTTAAGTACTTCTTCATAGAAGAAAGTGTTATTAACTCAACAATCACTCAAACCCACTCACTGCTTTGATCCCCTGAAGTTCTCGCTGCCTCACCAGCGAGCAGAGCTTCTCTGCCACGTCTATTTTAAACATCTAGTTTATCCCAAAGACTCACTTTCCTTTGAATTTATGTATGGGCTTTTCAGAAACAGATTGCTCCTGACACACGCTTGCAGCCGTTTGCTGCTCTGTCCTTTGCCAGGCGCCTTTGTGGTGGTGACACTGCACGCTGCTTCAGAAGGACGGCTTTTTAATAATGTAACGCTGACAGGCTGCTGCTGTGAGTCAGGCCTGTGGATTTAAACTGTAAAACCTGACACCTGCCCTCCTCCCTCTCCTCAGGCCTTCAGGAACCAAAACTGGCCCCAGCTGAGGAGAAGAGGGCAGACACCCCACCCCCCGCCCCCCGCCATGCTGCACGGACGTTTTAACTAAATTTGTATTTTTTTCCTGTCTGGGGCTGGCCAGTGGAGGGCTGTGAGGCCATGGCCAGAGGCCCAGCGCTCCCTCAGGGCTGAGGGGAGGACACACG
>NW_010143118.1:0-985 GCF_000699245.1 Pterocles gutturalis
CCTCACGGCTCACACCTGCGACTGGTTGCTCCCAGGCCCACAGCCTGGTGGCCAGCATTCCCGGAGGACTGCGGGAAGCCTCCCTCCACCAGGCCACAGGCAGCTGCCACCCGAATGGCCCCTTTCCCAGCACAGAGCCCTCCCGCACCATGCATCCCTGTTCCCGGGGGAGCCACCTGAGATCATTCCTTCTCCCAATACCTGCAGCCAGGCCAGCCCCAGGGCCTCAGTTCCTCCCCTCTGACCAGTGCGCAGAGGCACTGGAAGCACAATGGCAATCGCCTGGGCTCATGTGGAGCCCCCAGGCCAGCTGGCTTCACCTGCCTTCCCCGCAAGGAGCATTGCCCACCGAGGGACCACAACCAGGAATACAGAGCAGGGCAGGAGCCCAGGGCCCCCCACCCATCCCCACGTGGGGTCTCCCTGCCCAGGGGACACCAGGGCACCCTTCCCTCTGCCAACAAGCCACCCACTGAATCACAGAATGGTTTGGGTTGGAAGGAACTTTAAAGATAAATTAAGTTCCACCCCCTACCACGGGCAGGGACACCTCCCACTAGCCCAGGTTGCCCAAAGCCTCATCCAACCTGGCCTTGAACCCCTCCAGGAATGGGACATCCACAGCTTCCCTGGGCAACCTGGGCCACTGCCTCAACCCTGCACAGGAAAACATTTCTTCCTCACATCTCGTCTAAATCTGCCCTCTTTCAGCTTAAACCTGTTCCCCATCATCCTGTCCCTTCACCCCTTGATCCAGAGCCCCCCCATCTCTCCTGTAGCCCCCTTTCAGCACTGGAAGGTGCTGGAAGGTCCCCCCGGAGCCTTCTCTTCTCCAGGCTGCACACCCCCAACTCTCTCAGCCTGTCCTCGCACAGGAGCTGCTCCAGCCTCGCACCATCTCCGTGGCCTCCTCTGGCCCTGCTCCAACAGCTCAGTGTCTGTCCCGTGCTGAGGACCCCAGAGCTGGAAACTCTGAGCTTCTCAC
>NW_010143118.1:999-1669 GCF_000699245.1 Pterocles gutturalis
AGAGGGGGACAATCCCCTCCCTCGCCCTGCTGCTCACGCCCCCAGGACACGGGGGGTTTCTGGGCTGCCAGTGCACACTGCTGGCTCATGTTGAGCTTCTCATCAACCAACACCCCCAAAAGTCCTTCTCTTCAGGGCTGCTCCCAGTCCATTCTCCTCCCAGCCTCCCACACCTCTCCCCTCCACAGGCTGAGCAAACAGGCTGGTGGTGAGGTAATGCTGGGTGCAGAAGGGGCGAGGAGGGAATTGCGGGGATTAAGCCAAGCCACCCTCGCAGGAGGGGCCCAGGAGAAGCAGGACCCCCTGCCCCCCAGCCCAGACTCCCCGAGCAGGTCGGGCGGCCACAGGCCGAGTCACTGCGCGAATCACCCAGGGCCAGGCTGAAAACCCCGGATCCATTTGGCATGACCTCATCAGGTGCCCTGCTCTCTAATCGCATGCATGCTGCTGCGCTCGGAGACCACTGCCAGGGCCCTGCCAGGAGGAGACACCAACGGGCGAAGGAAAGCAGTCAGCAAGAGCCAGGGATCGAACCACAGCTGGGGTTGGGGAGGGGCCTGCTGCTCTGCCGAAGCATGGGCTGTGGCAGGGTAACGGCAAGTCCCCCACGGTGCTCCGAGTCCCCTTAGTACCCACGGCCGGGCAAGGCACACACGGGCTGGCACGGGCC
>NW_010143118.1:1688-3477 GCF_000699245.1 Pterocles gutturalis
CACCAAACACGACAGCAGGCCAGGTCGTGCTCCGAGGGATGGCGGGGCTCCGTCCCACCCCAGCCCCCTGCCCAAAGGCTTTGCTGGTGCCACATCTGCCTGCTGCTCCCCCAACCCACTTGCTGAGAAGAGGCATCCCAGCCTCCTACACGAGCCAAAGGGAAGGAAACCTGCGTTTCCTGGTCAGACGGGACGTGACATCATGACTTCCCTTTCCTGTAAGTTTCTGAACACGACGTCCTGCCAAGGGCCACTCCCCACCACCCCCAGCCTGCAGCAGGCACCCTGGAACCAGGCTGGGGACGCTGGGCACGGGCAGCACCACCAGCCCAGCCGCAGCACCAGCCAGGAGGTCAGCATGGTCCACCCAGACCAGACACCCAGCCAGCCCGCTGGAACCATCCTGCCTCCAGGGAGCAGAGGAGGGCTCCTCATCCCTGGTGGTGTCACATTCCTGCCCAGGGCAAGGGGTATCCCACGAACAGAGGGTTGAAGATGCTGGTTTCCAGCCCCGTAAGGACACGGCTGTGCCCACCGTGCCATCAACACGGGCTGGCTACCTGCGCCAAGGCAGCACTGACGCTGTAACGCCAGCACAACATCTTGGGAAAACCGCAAGAGAGCACACGCTGCCGCCCACCAGCCCGGCCTCACACACCTCACCTGCCTGCACAGCTCCACCGGCCAGCAGGCACACACAGGGCCCCCCACACTCCGCAGGGCTCCCAAGGCTCCCGGGGGCAGGGTGGGGACACCTCCAGGACACTGAGCCACAACACTGCCTCACAGCAGCCCACCCACCTGCCCTGCCCAAGGAGGGAGGATGGAGAAGGGAAGCAGTTTTCCACTCAAGCCAGCTGCTTGAGTCAGACACTGGGCAGAGACCAAGGGAACGCAGGCTTCCCCAGGGTGCTCCGGAGGGGGGCTGCAGGGCCCTGGGAGCTCCCTCCTGCAGGGAAAAGCAGAGAAAAAAAGAGAAACTGAGAGAAGGACGGCTACACAGCCAGCCTGGAGCAGGCAGCCTCCCCACATCAGAGGGGATTTCTCCCAGAAGCACCCCTGGGCCATCCTCATCCTCCTCCTCCCCAGCAGACCCCAGTTACAGTGGGACGACACCTCTCCCCCTGAAGCGAGGCAGCTTGCCCGCAGCAGAGCAGGCACGGCGAGCAGCGCGGCGTGCAGCAACACGCTCACAGGAATGCGTTACTCCACTGGGCAAGGGGCCTGCCAGCAGCAGGCAAACACAACCGGTGACCCACCCTTCCAGGTCGGAAAAACTCGTCTTTGCAGTTCGACACAGTCCCTCCCGCCCACTGCAGCCACCCCTGCGTGAGCTGCCCAGCACCGCCAGCAGCACCACTTCCCCTCTCCTGCTGGGACAGGACAGGAGCTGGGAGCACAGTGGGGACGCAGCTGAGACCTTCCCAGGAACAACCAGCCCGAGCACCACGCGAGATGGGGGCAAAGGGAAAACGCATCCACTGAGGACAGCGAGACGCCCTCCTCCCAGCCAGTGTGGTTCTCCACATCCATCTGCTCCGAGGCTGCCCAGCTTCCACACTGGGCCACCTTGCCCCTGTGCGGGAACCCATCCCCCTCACCCCAGGGAACCCCTCTCCTACCTGGGAGGTGCTTCTGCAGTTGCGAAAGCCACGAGAGGGGAGAGCAGCTCCTCTTGCTGCCTGCTCCCCCACGTCCCAGCTGCTCCCCACCCCTGCCGGCTCTCCAGGTAATGCTCACACCGCTTGCAGGCTCCTCGTGCCCACGAGGAAGCGCTTTCGCAGGAGCT
>NW_010143118.1:3488-6811 GCF_000699245.1 Pterocles gutturalis
GCTGTAATTTGGGGCCAACGCCCAGCGGAGCGGGAGCAGCCGGGGCTGGGACAGAGGCTCGATAACAGCTCCTCTCTTGCACACCCGAGCCCAACGCGCTGCTGCCACCGGTGCCAGCCCACCAGGGCCAGAGGGGGATGCCCTCACACCAACCCTGGAGTGGCACACGTTTAAAAAGCGCTCCCAAGACTGGACTGCTACCTGGCCAGCCTGTGGAAGAGCTGTTCCCAGGGGTCACCCCGCACCCCAACTTGGCCAGACCCTTCCCCGTTGGTGCTGGAAAGCCCATCGCTCCTGGCCCGGACCAGCACCCAGCAGGACTGTTTTGCCAAGTGCTGCCTGTGAGCCCACCCGTGACACCCCCACAGGACCTCCATAACCCCAGAGCCACTCCTCAAGGCCAGTGCTGTGGTTTCACAGCAGGAATTCTGCTCTCCCATCAGCACAAACATCTGGGAAATGAAGGGTTAAGCGTGTGCCCAGCCTGGATCAGGTCCCCAGCCCACCCTGGCACAAGTGTTTTTGCACTGGGTTTTGCATTGGGTGAGGGCTCAGCAGCACGAGGTCAGGGACATGGGAACAAGCTTCCAGGCATCCCCTGCTCCTGCCACTGCCCCTTGAAGGAAGCTCATGTCCCTGAAGGCAGAGGACACCAACGGCCAGGACTGTCCATTCCCACCATAGCCCAAGGCCCGCGCATGCTGAGCGTGTCACTGCCAACATCCAACGATGGCTGCCCGCTGCTCTGGGCTGGAAAAAAACAATGAGAGCAGCACTGACGGGCACCCTGGAGAAGGGTTCACCCATCCCAGCACCGCGCTGGCAGCCTGTGCTCCTTAGCCACCAGTTTGCCCCTGTACCCGCCTCATCCCACCCCTCACACCACACAGTTCTCATGCAGGGCACAGCAAGGAAGCAGCATCCCTCGTGGGGAAAAAAATCTCCCTTCCTCCACAGGGCCAGGGAGCAAGTACTGTGGGATGACCACAGGGCGCCCACGGCCACCCCAAAGCCACGCGACAGGCTGAGGGCACAGGGGAACACCATGGAGCAAATGAACCCGCAGGTCAGCCCCCGTGTGCAGCAGCCGTGGGACAGGGACAGGCACATCTGTGCTGAACCAGCAGCAGGCGACGCAACAGCAGCCGCCTTCCCGGGTGGAAGGAAGGCAGATTAGCAACAAGCACAAGACAGGCAGGAGCTGGACAGACTCATCCGCCTGCTGCTGGGAGTTTCCAGAACCAGAATTGGCTCTGAGAACCAGTTTTTCCCCCAAACAGCCTCCTCGGATGGTAAGAAGCAAAGAAGGTTGTGGCCACCTCGGGGAACTTGAGGACTTTGGTCAAAAGCCCATAAATCCAGCCCCTTTCCAGCAGCCTCATGCTGAGACCCATTCCTGCGCTCTGCGCCAGAGGGCAACCTCCTCCGCCGGCCGAGCCCTGCATCGCTCATGGAGGAGCCGCCTGAATCACCCAACAGGTTTGGGGTTTGTCACCATGTCTGGGCAACACCTGTGGCCTTTTATGGACCCAAACCAGCTCTGTGGCTCTGCTCCTCCCTGACAGCGAGGAGGGACAGAGGAGAACAGCCATGCCACGGAGATCTGGCTTTGAGACCTGTGAGTCCCCGGAGGCAGCGCGGCCAGGCTTGGGAAGGGGCTCTGTCCCTGCCGGCAGAGGGGCTGCTGGGGAGAGAAACCACAGGATTCAAACAGCACTCTCCCCTAAGGTCACAGGCACTGGCAAGCTACTCTGAGAAGCCACCAGCCTCCCAGGCACGGCCCAAGCTATGCTATTATTTTCTGGGTGTCCTAAAGCCACCCCCACCACAGATACCACAGACCAAGGTCTCATCTCCACGCCAGGGGCTGGAGGAGGCGAGAGGCAATCCCGGGACAAAGGCCGGCTGTGGGTCTGGGCTTCACCACTCCTCTGACTCGTAGCCCACCTTAGGGAAGGGACGGCCCCAAGGGATCCTCAGCCGCAAGGATCGGGGCCTGACCTCTGAGTGGGGAGGAGGCTCACCCCTCTGCGGCAGCCCAGGCAAGCCCAGCACACTGCGCTAAGAGAGTGCTTTCATCCTCCCACCCCTTCCAGGAAGGCTCCGTGCGAGATTCCAGCAACTGCTGCACGTTGCAAAGGACATGCAACAGAGTTGCAGCCAAGTTCAGTCAAGTGGAAGGAGAACAGCTTTTTAAAAACTGCTGGGTTGTTGTTTTTCTTTTTTCTTTAAAGTGCACAAGTAAACAGCAACAGGTAAAAGAACCTGCCTCAAAAAAGCGCTGGAAGCAGGATGGAGGAGGCAAGGTAACCACAGGGAAGACTAACGCTGCCCTTGACCAGGCTCTTTCCAGCACACGGCTGCCCACGGACCTCGGGGGGCTGCCCTGCTCCTCCGGCAGAGACCCCGCAGACCTGTCACACACAGGAACACGTGCTGCAGGCACTGGAGACGGAGCCTGAGAGGGGCCAGCCAGCTGCTCACCCCCACCCACCTCCCTGCATCCAGGAGAGCTTCTTGGAGAAGGAAGAGCAAGGCACAGGAACGGAAGCTCCAAACACAAGCTGCGACCGCTGACCTTGGGATTCCCAGCACGCCAGGTCCTGGAGGTGCTGAGCTTCCCCTGCTCCTTGCAAAGCCAAGGATGAGCCTGTTCTCAATTGCACACCAAGAACAGGGCAGCCAGGTCCAAAACCACCTGCATAGCACAGGGGGACATCAGGTGCAACTGCAGGCAGATACCACTAGGATGCTCCGCAAGCCCGGGCAGTCCCACGCGCACCTGCACACTCCCCTCCAGCTCACAGCAGCCGGGCTGAAGCCTGCTCAAGGCTGGGTGACAAAGCTCCAGGACAGGAGCCTTCAGCCCCACCACGAGCTCCACACCAGGGAAGGACAGTCCCGGTCCCCCCGATAATGCCCTGTTACCCTCCTTGTCACCAGCTCCATGGAAGAGCCTGAGCACCAAGCCCTTGCCGGAGAGGGAGGCACCTCCAGGAGGTCCACCCCTCTCTCCAACAATCAGAGGAAGCTTTGTTGTCCAGGCTCTCTCGCTCAAAGCCCAGAGGCATGGCAGGGGCGTCCCCCTCCCCTGCTCCCAGGCAGAGGAGCCCGCCTGCGCCTCGCCAATGCCAAAAATCCTCATGACAGAGGGTCACCCGAATTTTTGCGCATTTACCCCAAGCCAAGTCTGACGGGGAACGGGAGTGCCCATGCTGCAGAAGGTCAGCGGTTCTCCGCACAAAAGGCGCCGGGCAGCGCGGGGGTCAGCAGAGCTGCTGCTAAGTGACAGTGAGGCCATCGGGAGCTGAAGAGACAGCAGC
>NW_010143119.1:0-200 GCF_000699245.1 Pterocles gutturalis
GTGACTCGAGAACATGGCGGTGTTTCTCCACCGATGGGGTGTCCCACTGTCCTGCTCCTCCCCTCCCCAGCTGGGGTTGACCTGCCCGTGTCCTTCGCAGGACTATGTACTGGTCAGACTGGGGCAATCACCCCAAGATCGAGACGGCCGCTATGGACGGGACCCTGCGCGAGACCCTGGTGCAGGACAACATCCAGTGG
>NW_010143119.1:268-570 GCF_000699245.1 Pterocles gutturalis
GACGTCCACCCCACTGATACCGGGGACGTCCAACCCACCGGTACTGGGGACATCCAACCTGCTGATACTGGGGACATCCAACCCACTGATACCGGGGACGTCCAACCCACTGATACCGGGGACGTCCAACCCACCGGTACTGGGGACATCCAACCCGCTGATACAGGGGACGTCCAACCTGCTGATACTGGGGACATCCAATCCACTGATACCAGGGACGTCCAACCCACCAATACTGGGGACCTCCAACCCACCGGTGCTGGGGACGTCCAACCCACCGGTGCTGGGAATGTCCAACCCGC
>NW_010143120.1:0-5228 GCF_000699245.1 Pterocles gutturalis
CACACAGTGACACTGCTCACCACTCAATGGCCAAGGCTCAGCCTGTTCCTAGCCAACAATCCCGGAGCAGGGAGAGTCCTGAAACCACAATCCTGGAACAGAGATAAGAGCCCGAGTGTCCGAGACCGAGAGCTGACCAAGGGAGGGAGATGACCCTGGGAGAGGGACCACCCGGAGCGAGATGACTCAGAACAAGAGAGAGCCTTTCCAGACAGACACTCATCTATACCCTGGCCATGCTGTGCATGGTATGGAATAGACCACTGGCCAGTTTGGGTCTCAATCCTGAACCTATGGCCACATCCTGGGCTGGTCACTGGGGCTGTGCTCCCTCCCAGCTCCTCCTGCCCCTGCAGACACGGGCACAGCAGAGAAGCTGGAAAGTCCTGGACTGTCCTGGCAGCAGCTCTGCCCATCAGTGTGTGATCAGCCACCTTCTCTCACAAACCCAAAATACAGCACCACACTAGCTACTATGAAGAAAGTTAACTCTGTCCCAGATAAAGCCAGGACACCCCTCCATCCCCAGACTCCAGCCCTGCCCTCAGCAACACTGCACTGCCAGGACTGGTCCTCCAGCAGCTTCACAGATCATGGCAAGCTTGAAGCCAGCGCACCAAAGCCCTGTGGACGACACATCCATCTCCTGTGGCACCTCCCAGCTGAAGAATCTGCCAAGTTCAAGGCAATTAACTGGGCCTCAGGTTGCCTGTCCCTTGCAAGAGGTTTGTCCAAGGGCAGAAGCATGTCCAGGATGGATGCTTAATCGCTAGGTTGAAAAATCAGAGGCAGAATTACTCCTTTAGGTTCCTCAAGAGCACACATTAGGGCTTCACCAGGCAGGAATTAACACCTCCCTGCCTCCTCCAGCCCGTTTGCTTCTGTGCAGCTGGGTTTCAGCCCAGCACTGGTCCCAGTGCCGGAGTGCCTGGCTGGACTTGGACATGCTTGAGCCTCCTGCTCCGGTTAATGCCATTCTTCCTTCCCAGCGCCTGCACGGTTCAGCGACAAGAGCAATTCCCCAGCTCTGCAACATGTCCTCGCACCAACACAACCAGATTCCCCCTCCCCAGCCCCCATCTCCAGCCTGCCCATGTTTAATTTCCTCTAATCGCTTTCTTCACAGCCATCCTCTCTAAACCCTGTATCTTCCTCCAGGCTGCAATTCCCTCCCTTTGCTGCTTCTCCATTTCCTTGCTGTGATGCTTTGCCCACAGCTATCTGTGTTGCAGTGGTTTAACCCACGCTGTGCCGGGAGAACGGATGGCATCCCTGCTTCCTGCACGCACACCCCAGGACCGCGTTTCCCTGCTAACAACACGCCTTCATCCCTGAGACCATGCCAGAGCCAGCTCTGCTTGGCTTGTTTCAGTCCAGCACCACTCAATCATTTTTGTCACCCATACGTGGCTTTTAGACCACGTCCTCGTTAATTTGATTAATGGGCTCCCAGCTCCACGCACCTCTGCGCTGCACTCGCCTCCTTGCACGGTTTTGCTGGACTGTGCTCAGGGGGATAGAGCCTCCCCCAGCCCAGTTTGCTCCAACCCTTGGGCTCAGCCCCCTGCTTCAGCAGGGCACCGTGGGGCTGGGGGGCAAGGGACAGGGAGACGGGGCTCCCGTCCCCCCATTCTGCTTGATTGGGCTCTCAGAGGGACTTGATGCCAAAACCACTGGAAAAACCCCTGATTTGATGGCAGGCAGCAAGTTTGGGTTAATCCACCAAAAACATCCATGGGATTGAACTGCAAAAACTTCCCTTTTTTTTTTTTTTTTTTTTCCTCCCAAGTCCTCACCAGCATACAGGGAGCTGACCCCAGGCCCGGTCCCTTTCCTGCCACAGCGTGGTCCCAAAAGCCATTCCTCGAGAGATGCTCTGGTCCAACGCCCTCCCTCCGCTCCGGCGCAGCAGCCACGTATCGCAGGAGAGAAACTGGAGGAGCCCAAATCTATAAATAAAAGACATGAATTAAACATGACTCTCGCATTTTCAAGGGTCAAATGAGTATTCGGTCAGTTGGCAATATCATCTACTCCCACGGAGGAAAGAAAGGGAGAATAACAATAAGTGTTTATCATTACTTGTTGTTTAGCAAGTGACATTTTGAAGGACCAAATCTCACCCCTGCCGCGAGCGTGGGAGCAAAACTCCGACCCACACACAGCTCCTCCTGAACACACGAACCTCCTCTAAAAAAAGGCAGGTGATGACTGTCCTCATTTTCAAGTTGGGCCCAAATTTTTGCAGAGAAGATGCTGGATAGATTAATTTGACATAATTCAGCAGAGACAGGAACACAGCCCATCCTCCCAGCTTTCCAGGCAGGGAGATAACCAGACCCACACATCTCCGAGGGCAATAGCAGATCCTCCTTCCTTTGGCAGCAAACACACTCGGTGATGAAATTCCCAAATTTCAGGTGCTCCTCTGAAACATCTTATAAACTCTCTAATTCTTCCTCCGTCACCCCAAACAAACCTCGTGGCACGCTGCTGGAGGTGCTGCCGGTGGAGGTGGCCATGCACCATCTCTGTCGCCCTCCCCAAACACCGATTGCCAGTCCTTTCCAGGGAGCACAGGAAAAAAAAAACTATTTCAGGGAGCACAGGAAAAAAAAAAAAAAAAAAAAAAGATTGGCGATGGATCGGAGGTGCCAACAGCTTTTCTGTTCCATTGCAACCACTACAAATCACAGCCAGATGTTTCATTTCCAGGCTGGTAATCAATAAGAAAGGACCCAAGCCAAGGTCCTGGTGCTGGAGAGTCTCCCCATCTTGCTGGAACAAAATAACTTCCCCCAACACCATCCCAGCTCGCCAGTCGAGAACGAAGCCGTTAAAGCCGGAGCCGCACACCCAGCCTCGCATTCTGGGTGCGTTTGTATGTTGTGCTTGGGAGAGCCCTGAAATACTCCTTCTCGCGATGAAACTCACCTGGAATGAGCTGATTTGGGGACTCTCAAAAGCTGACGGTGCTTCCCACTTCAGTGCCCATCTCCATCAGCGACAAGTGCACCAGTGACGTGCCCTAACTGGTTTTAACGCCCAGGCAAGGTTGGATAATGGAGGGAACCACCTATTTATCTGCTCCCAGGGCTGCTTTATCCATACGTCCCTCCCTGCGTAGCAGAAATTCCATGTAATGTCATCTTTCCTTTTGGTTAATTTACTTACAGGTGTCAGATGGACTTAATTCCTGGGCTCCTTAATTGGCCCCACTGTTAATAGCAGCTCGCACGCCTCTGCTTCTCCGAGGCCTCTGTTGCTCTTGCTGTAGCAGCCGCCACCGCCTTCTCCTGCCAAAAATATCCCAGTACCGGAGCTCTCCTGCGGAAGGCGAGACCCTCCGTGTGTGCAACGGATCCGCAGCGACCTGAGATTGAAGCTGCAATTAAGAACAGCGAAGGCACGACGAGACGCTCACCCCTAAATGCAACCCGGTGCTCCAGGCAGCTGGGGTTTCAGCTGTGCTTTTTGAAAGAATAAATATGCTGCTAAAGTGGGTATTATCAAGAAGAAGGTGCACATTTAGAGTGAGCAGCTCTGTCAACAATTGTATTTAAATTACAAAAAAAAAAAAAAGTAAAAGAGAAAAGCCACAAACCTGATGTGCTTTTAAATTGGAAAATAAATGAATTGAACAAAAGACAGAACAAAAAATTATTAAAATCTATGTAGCTTTCCATATTTTCCACCTAAAATGAGGAGGCTGGATGCTCAGCTGATGTAAATCTCCTTTAAATGGCATTCGCGTTAATGATCCTACCCTGATTTACACCACTGGAGAAATTAGCTTCCTCTCTGCCTGGGTCTCTGTGCACAGCTGTCCTTTGAGAACCAATAAATAAAACTTGAAGATAATATTCATCCACCATTTTTTTCTGATTAATTATTTAAACTTCAGATTCTGGAAATAATAAAGCAGTAATAAAGAAGAGATTTACCATCCACCACAATTGCTGGAAGCATCCCATGTTATTTTCTCTTTCACTTTTTAATCTTTTCCTCTTTTTTTTTTTTTGGCTCACCAAATTGAATCAATTTATTAAAGTTGTTGCAAAACTGATTTGCTCTGATCTACTGATGGTGATGAAGAGAAACGGGCTGCTCCGCTCTCCCGCGTCCCCCACGTCCCGCTCATTACGAAGGAGAACGCTTTGCCATCCAGGGAGCCGTTTGCAGCACGCCTGAACGGCACAGACTGATTAAAAGCAAATCATGACTTTGGAGGGGAAATGATACTTGTGATGATGGATGGCAAGAAGGATCCAGCCAAGAGATCCCAGCTCCCAGAAGCCAGGCTGCAGAAGACAAATCCCGGCAGAAATCCGAGCTTCCACAGTGACTATGGAAAGTTGGGATGGGCAAAGCCAACTTACTTTAAAAAGAGATTTTTTCTGTGATCTCTGGCCTGCCCAGAGCAGCTGGAGTGGTGGCAGGAGGGGAATCACCTTCCCCACTGCCTGGTGAATGGCTGGGGATGGTCTCTGGGTTTTTGGAGCTCTGATAGTCTTGGGTCCATCGCTGCTCCCGCATCCTCGCTAGCACACGGGGATGCCATCGTGCACCATGGGCAGGGCGCTTCCCCGACGTTTTGTGCATGTTTCAGAGCCCGTGCTGAGATACCTGCAGCTCCACATCCCACTCCTGTGGAAATCTTCACCTGCAAGGGATGGTTCGGGACCTCCGACAGGGCACACGGGGATGGCAGCAGAGCTGTGTCCACACAGGGGCTTTGGAAACACAAGGACGTGACATTTCTTCCTTGCCAACACAGAAACAGCATTAAAACAGCCCAGACCAGGGCTATTTAACCCACGCACCCAGCTCAGGTTAATTAACCCTGCCACACGCTCCTTGGGCAGCCCAGCTCCCCCAGCCCATGGCACTGGGAGCACCATCGTGCCCCAGGTCCAAGCCACACGTTCGGTCCAAGCCACACGTTTGCTGAGACTTTTCCTGGTCCCACCATCGCCCTGCCCGGAGCACTGCATCCTCCCCATGCTCCAGCAAGTTCCGAAGAGAAACCAAGAACCAGCCAGGTGTCCTACCATCTCCCAGAACCCCAAGAGAGTTTTGCTGTTGTTTGTCCCGGCATCACCCCCACGGTCACCAGCTTGCTCAGCCCAGTGCCAGCCCAGCAGGACCCCCAGCAGGATGTAGCCCCCCTGCATCCCCCCGCTCCACGCCCAGCCCCACGCCGCCGGGTGCCTCCTGCTCCTCGGTTT
>NW_010143121.1:0-259 GCF_000699245.1 Pterocles gutturalis
GCGTAACAGCCGGTATTATTTTTGTTGGGGCAGATGACCCTGTCGCTGTTCCTTATTTTGTCTCGCTGGGTGTGGTTTTTCTTTTAAGCTGCGAGGGTTACGGGTTCTTTCTTTTTTCAGTGCTGCGATATATTGTCTTAAGTGCAAAAAGCACAGCGCTGTACCACAGGATGAACTTACATTTGCATGTGTGGAGATTGCACGTATTGTGCAAATAAACTTACGTAACAGGGTGGCGGGGGGGGGGGAGGCTTTGGAA
>NW_010143121.1:297-12159 GCF_000699245.1 Pterocles gutturalis
GGGAAGGCTTTGGATACTGGTTTTACTGCAAGACAAATGTGTGGACGTGGTTCTTGAAAAACTCAGTTTGGCATTCTTCATATGTGAGATCTCTGATCTGAAGCTTCTGATCTCAGCATCCACAAGGTGGACTTGGAGAAGTGTTGTAATAGGAAGACCTGCATCCACACCTATCACAAAAAATACAAGATGGCAAAAAACCAAAATAGTTTTATGTAGGACAGCTCCCTGGTTTTGGAATCACTATTGTGCAAGTAAAAATATAAGGGGAGGTGGGGGTGCAAAACATCCCATTATGGTCCTAGATGAGGCAGTGTTCACCTGGTGACAGTTTCTTCTGCACTTTGTAATTTTGTATGGCTTTTTCTGTAAAAGCATTTCCACCTGAAAATAATTCTATAAATATCCCCCCCCCCCACTCCATTAGTCTGTGGTAGCCAGGTGTGACATGAGATGTCCAACAGAGTATTTAGCCCACAGCTTACTCCTTGCTGTACAGCTTTCCTTAGGGACACTTAAACGTTTGAGGGAAATCTCAAGGTCTTTGAAATGTTTGACCACTGCTGTCTGTAGCTCTTTCTCCAGAGACCTTGCAGGCCTTCTCTTAGCACAGCACTAAGTGTTTTTGTGTATTGGTGGTCAGCTGTATGTGTGCACATGCACAGTAAAGTCAGGAACATAACTGACATCACCCCGGTAGGATGTATGTACAGTCCCTCAGCTGTACGTGGAGGTCATGCAAACTGCTCTAGCTGGATGATTGGACACCACTTGCTGAGTCTGTTGCATTCTGCAACAACAGATCAAGATGCTTATCACAGAAAAGAGCTCACAGTAGATGGTTTAACTAGCTTTAACTTGTCCCCTCAATTCTTAATAGTATTTCAGGTTTTCTTGATGGTTGTATTTTCTTTTGAAATGTTGTCTTAAAGGGAACAAATCTGGTGGGAGTTCTGATATCTTTAAGAATAGCCATGGCCCTAGCTGGGTTGTGACATAGGAGGGGGGATTGGGTGGTGCTTTATTTATTTTTTTTTTTAAACCTATCTTGATTTTTCTGTCAAATTTCTTCACCTCTGAAGACAAAGCCCTAAGCAATGTGTGTAGCTGAAGCTGACTTTGCTTTGAGGGAAAAGGGGTTGGTCCAGATGACCTCCGGAAGTATCTTTCAACATGAATTATTGTATGATTGTCTTCTGTATTAAAGTTGTATGGGGAAGGCACAGGGAACCAAAACCAAACAAAAAAACCACTGATGCTATAGCATGCAGTTAAATAGTACACATGCAGAATATAATTACAGAATGCTTAAAGCTGAAGTGCTAGTTCAGTGAAAACTGTCTTTTATCTATAATGTGAAATTAAATATTTACACTGGTAAGATAAGTTTGCTTGTTTCCTATGCTAATACTCAGTTTTTATTTTGATTTGTTATCTGTTCATTGTATTATGAAATTAAAGTCTGTGTGGCCAGTGAAGTTGCTGGTGTTTCCTTATAGTTTGAAGGCAAGCAGTCTCCCTAAAGAAAGTAACCGTTGTCTAACATCTGGGTTAAAAAACCCTGAAAAATACCAGCATACCTTGTTTAAAGTAGGGAACTTAACTGTGTATGAGGAATAGAGCAGGGTCAAATCTTTAACTTGCACGTTTGCTTTGCTGGCAAAGTGTGGATCTCAGCTGGCAGTCCTGCAGCTGACAGAGGGGTATGTGTGCCTTTCCTGTTTCAGCAGCCATCCTGGCTTAAGCAGTTTTAATAGTAAGCCTTTGCTAACCTGGGCTATTTTGGCTGATACAGGTAAGGAGCCCTCATGTGAGTAACTCCTTCCCCAGACCTGTGTAGGTATTAACATCCACTGTGAGGAAGTGGTAAGCGGCTGGGGTGCGTGCAAGTGCTCCAGGCTGTAGCTGGTGCAGCTGTCTGCATATGCTTTTTTTTTGTCACGCACAGGCTGCAGTGTGCAACCCAACAGTGACCATTGGGGAAAACTAAACAATACCTAAGATACTTTCTGGTGAACTTTTAACATTTTTTCCTCAGTGCTGTTTCAAGCTGTGTTTGGCACTTCAAGTTTGTGCCTGTGCATTATTGGCATAAGGTAAGCTGCCGCAAAACAGAATTTCATCAGTGTGAGAGTGATGGATAAAGCTGCGAAGGTGCAGTTAATCAAATTCTTGCTCTGGTGTATGCAGACCTGTCCGTATTCTTACCCTTCAGTCAGCAGCTTTTGATTCCAGAGATTACTGCATTAGATAGTATTCACCAAATGCTTAAAGCGACAAATAATTTCTCTTCTGAAGAATTAAACTCTTAATTTACAGTTCTCTGAGACTGGAAGAATGCTTGGGCTTTTTGAGCAAGTCCCATGTATCTTATGGTGCATTGCTGCAGATTTTTGTAAGGAAGTACTTTCCTTCCTGAAAATCATGGTCTAAGAACTGCCTTTCTGTATCAATATTTAGATTAATTTTGTTGGTTTGGCCAAGCCTTCTCTGAAAGCCTGTTCAAATTTGTTTAACTGAAATTACTTTTGTTCAACTTGATAGGAAGACAGGCTGGACTAAGCTAAGTATTTGCCTTTCTAGGAAGTCTAAACCAGAAACTTGAAAAACATAAACCACCAAAAAACTAAAGCCAAACCCTCTGCTATTGTCATATTAGCTATAATTAATGGCTTTTTAAATTCCAAATAAATTGATGTTGCTCTTTATTAGCTTAGCAGTAGCTTTGTGGTGTGAAAACTACTCCATTTGTTTTGGTAATGTGTTTCCTTTGAGCTCTTAGCAGGGACAGTGTGAGTGTCAACATGGCTAATGCTTTCACTGTTGTCCGACCTAATTTGAGTATTTTTTCCAGAGTGCTTTGCATAAATGCCTATAGGAATTTTTAAAAAACCAAAACACACACTGTCTAACAAAATCTAGTTCTGTGGGGTTGATCAAGCAAAAAAATAAAAAAAATAAAAAAACAACAGGGAAGAGGCAGGTGATGATACTTATAAAGGGATATTTTTATCTGAAACAATGTGGGAAGGATGTGTGTGAAACTCAGGGGTTTTTTTCTGAAGGAAGCTTCTGTGGATATGAAAATATGCAAGATGTAAGGGGAGAGTTGTTAGTAGGACTGCTGAATAGGTTTGAAAGTCCTTTCCATAGTGTACCTTCATGTATTAATGACGTCTGTGGCTGTAGTTTGGTGAATGCTCTGAGCAATCACGTCACACCATGCCTGTATGGGCAATTTGGTGTTATACATAAGCTGGTGTAACAATATGGGCTTTTTCCAGAAGAAATTCTTATTTCTGTTTCTACCTGCTTTTCTTGTGTAATGGATAGTAATTGTTAGCTGCAGGGTGAATAAATTCAGAAGATGAGCTTACCTTACAGTTGCACAACCATGAGGTCGAATGCAGAGGGGGAGAAAACTGTCATCCAGGAATGGGGCTACACCTCTACATGAAATGCTGTAATTATACCATAGTGAATGTAATGCTTCTCTGCGTTCGGAAGGAAGGGTTTGCAGTTGCTATGCTGTGTTAGCATAGTCTTTGTGTGCCAGGTAGGAGAACGGGCCTGGCTGAACCTAATCCAGCAAAGGGGGAAGTCTTCAGTCAGATGAACTTCTGGTCTGGTTCATTGTGCAGCTTCAGCTCTGGTGCAGGGAACCGGTCTGGGATTTTTTTCTTCCTGTACCAGTGCAGGATTTTGCAAGCTTCAGGTGGAGATACAGGCTATGGCTGACGTTACACAGGGCAGCTTGACCTGATTAAATGCCTGTCTCCTTACCTAGCTCTCATGTGTAGCCAGTGCTCGTGTGAGTGGACTCAGCTTGCAAACAGCCCCCTTGCCTTTCCTCCTTCTTCCTTTCTCCTGTTGTTTGTGGGGCTGGTAATCTGAATCACCTCTATACCTGTTCAGGTAGGTTCTAGAGATGGCATGATAAAAGCAACAGGAGCCCAGGGCTAAAAATGAGACTGTCCCTTTGGTGGCCCAAACAGTAAGAATGACTTGGCAGTCTCCTGAAAATTTATCCTAGCAATTCTGTTTTCTCACCTCTCCTCCCACTGTAGCACTTGCTTACATGAAAAAGCAATGAGAGCAGTGTTTCTAAATTGTACAGGCATGCCTGCAAATGCATCTCTTTCTCTATTGCTGTGTGCCTTTTAATAATTCCCTTATGCTTTTACAGGCATCTCATCTTTGCTTGCCTGTGGGTTTAGCTGCTTCAGTTTCCTGTTATCTGTTTCTTGCATATGTACTCTCTAAATTTTGGTGTCATGCAAATTTAATAAACAGTATCTAACTGGGTGTCAGGAGTCACATAAATATTCCTTAGTTCATTGATAAAGAGAATGTTACTCCTCTAAGTCTGCCAACTGTTCTACCATCTTGAGCAATATGGCTTATAGAATGAAATGATAATCTAAGAACAGCTCATTTAGCTTCCCATGTTCATTGAGTTTTTCTTGTATGAAGCATTGAGCAGAGCAGTGTCATTTGTTTCACAAGTGTGTTTGGATTCCTTGGCTTAATTTATTGTCTCTAAAGCATTGCAGAATACTTTTCTGAAGTATAAAGAAATTCTAGTGCTTAAAACAAGTAACAGAACCCTGTAACTCTGGCACTTTTAATCATAGAAGGATTGTTAAGTGCTTTCTATTTTATGTGTGGGTATTTATTAAACAAGTTTGGCACAGGTTGTACTGAATTCTTAATTAGTACATGTTTGAGAGTGGAAATAAGGACTAGTTTCCATTTTAAGGTACAGAGCACTTGTGAGCCCAATGTGATGACCCGAGCTAAACCAGCATATCCTTAGTTCATTTTCTGAGATCTGTTGGAGTCATTTACTACATGAATTATCACTATAGAGTCACATTAAGACAGTTTTTTCTAAGAAGGAGTACTTTTCCATTTAGCTTGCCATTATATCAACCTCTTGAGCTTCCTAAAAAGTCATGTTTATCTTCCTGTATTTCTCTTTGCTGTGATATAAGAGCAAAAAGTAAAGTGCACAGTAATGTCTGCAATCATAACTAGTTAATGTGCCTGTACCTCAAAAGTATCTACAAAGTTCTTATGTAACTTTATTAGTTTAAATGTGCATCTAATCTTCTACGGGTGACTTTAGTCTAGGAAAGACTCCTGTATTAATGCACATTCCCTACCTATGTGTAGTCATTACCAGAGTCACTATGCATTCCATACATACACAGAGTCAAGCTGGTTTGATAGTGCCAGCAGGGTAAGTTAAACTACTCAAATTTTACAAGCATTGTTTTTGCACTAGTGAAACTACGCTGGCCAGGGCTATGACAGTTTTTTAAAAGTAAACTGAAGATCTCTGGACAGAATTTTCTCATGTTGTATTTTCATACCGATGTGGTTTGTTCTTACTTATTTAAAGGGTATTAAGTCAGAATCAAGGTACTTGATAATCGGACAACTGTACCAACAGTACAGTGTAAAATAGAACAAGCAATGTTGCTATTTATATCAAATGGAGAGCCCGTGCATGAAGAAATATTCTCCCTGCTAGTGCTTTTAAAGTCCTTAGTCTGGTATAAGATTTTGAAATACTATTAGTAGGAACTTTCTACTAGGATAATTAAAGTTGTGTAACTTTTGTCCCTGGAGAAGGGTGTGTTAAAGACTGATGTTTTCTGGGTATAACTGTACTAGTAGAGAGGTTAGTGCTTCTGATTACCCACCCTCAAATCTGCTGGCTGTTCTCTTGGGAATGTTTCCCAACCCATTTCAGTTAAGTAAGCAAAAAACAATTTAAAAAGTAAGTCTTTCCTAAGTTATTTTGACTAAAACATTGGGAAAACTCTGGCACATCAAAACTGAGGAAGTAAAGAAGAGTGCTGAATTAGTGCAAGCTAATGAAAGTTTTCCACTGACATGGTGGCTTATGGAGCACTTATCTAAAGTTGCAGTGGAAAACGATTGGCAACGATGCCAGGTTCAGCATCAACAAGTTTGGGCTAATGTTGATAACAGTGATGTATTCAAGCATAACTCTGCCTTCCCCTGCCAAGAAGGCTCACTAACTCATTTACTGGGGACATAAACTAACAATGTTTACCCAGTGTTTACATACAGAAAGAGATTTGGTTTGCGTTTCATTTGAGTCTGAAGATTGAAGAGAGATACAATAAATGCATTGTAATAATACAGAGAAAGCTGAATGCCTGTCTTTTGTCAAAAATGCCTGCTTTTAGGTGCTTCTTCTAGTAAATTGTTTTGGAGGATTGAGGGTTTGAAAAGAAGAAATTGATGTATAATTCTGTCTCTCTGTGAGTTAGTTTCTTTCACAGGTTTTTGAAAGAACATAATTTTTTATTATTATTTAATTATGTGGGAAGTAATACTGTCAAGCACTCAAGAAAAAACTTAAAAGAAATAGAGTGATTATACTTGTAAATTAGGTCTAATCAGTGTAAATACAGACACTAATATTTGTGTTACACTCTACCTAGAGCAACAGAAGAGGAGTCTTACTGTGTTGGCTATCTTCTAAGAAAGTGATTTTTCCCTGGCACCAGAAATTTACCACTAGTGAGAAAATACACCAGCAGATCATCACAGACTAAAGGAATACAAGAGTACAAAAGTAGAATATATTGGACAGATGGAGAGGCAGTGATCTAATCATGTTGACAGTCTAAATGTTGTCAATTTTGACGTTTGCTGCAACACATCTCCCTTAAGAAAAATTGAAGTAAGGTTATGTATTTGTTTTGTGGAGTTTTAGAAGGAGTGTTTTCAACCCGAATGGCAGATCTGCAGAAAGTTGTACGAGAAAGTAAGAGCTTAAGCAGTGAACAGTATCATTTGCTAAATGGTCATGGGACAAAGCATTTCTTATCACTTGATTTTTCAGAACCCTACTGGTAAAAGTAAAGGCAGGGATCTCAAGTCAGATGTGAAAAAGGGAAACCACTAGAGTAAGTAAGCAATAATTGCTATAAGCAACTGTTGACTCATTGGTTGCAACAGTGAGTGAAGAAAATAATTTTTGCAAGAGTATACAAGGTGAGATATGAATGAAGTAAAATTTGGCAATGTTTGTGGTTGGTGTATTGGCAGAAGCCTTGGCTCTTCTTCTCCCTCTTGGAGTAGTAATATAACTGTTATGTTATTACACTTCTTTTAATTGTGGGACATTATAAGGAAGATCCTAAAAGTATGTGCAGCTTCTTGCATGTTGTATTCTCTGGTCTCTTAGAATTCCAGCTCGTATCCTTTCACTGTTTTAGATAACTTTAGAAGGGAAATATTAGTGTGATTAGCAGTCTTTAACTAGCATCTGGATAAAGTTTGGTTTATCTTGATTTGTCTCATTCCCTTTGAAAGGAGAACAAAGCATTCTCAAAGAAGAAACAATCAATTATTTGATTCAATCTACTTCTCTCCTATGCTAGCGATAAAAAACATTTCTCCCATGTTGCCTCGTGGGTGCTTTGAAGGTGTGTGGCATGGTTTGGACAAGCATGGAAAAAGGAAGCATTTTTGAAATCAGGAAGATTCACATTAGACGAGAACACCTTGAAGATTACTTTCAGTTATTGAAGATCAAAACTCAGACTGTGGTGACAGTTATTTAAATCTTTTTCTTTACTGTGAAATGAATCATAGAATCATTAAGGTTGGAAAAGACCTCAAGGAAGGTTTGTTTTAAAGTATTTAAGAAATATTTCCCAATTTCCAGCAGCTCAGAGTTCAGAATATATTCATCATTTCATGTGAAACAATTCAGGTTTTGTGAATGTTGGCTGAAGCAACTTGGGAAAATAAGCTTTTAAAAACATGAAAAATGTGCTAAGTTTGTAAGTTTGCATAATAGAAGAAAAAACAGATAAAGCTTTTTTCCCCATCATCCTTTGAAGGAATCTCTAAAGAGTGATTAAGCATACCTGATGTGAAGTCTAACATAGATACCTTAGGTAAGCAAAAGGTGAATTATGAAACTTTTCACGTCTGTCCCAAAGTTAGCATAGAACTTGTTGATAGCCAGTTCTCCTTGACCCGTCCTGCCCCCTTGTTTCCAGTGTGAAGATGCACAGCCTAACAGGTAGCTGTGCACAACTGGAAGTGGTGCTTGTCTGACTCTGCAGTGAGATGCACCAAGCAGCTGGATGGGCTGAAAACAGAGGGTGCAGTTTCACGCAGTTGAACTGGATTACCAGCTCCCCACCACCATCAATGGAAAGGGAGGTTGGCCTCCTCCTTAGTCTTCCTTTTTTTCCTCCTTCTGTTGACTTCTAACAACATATTCACCCATTTGTCTGCAGTGGAATTAATCTGACTGCAAAGTAAATTAGTTCAGCATGCTTAGCTAGCAGATGTTTGGTGCATTTCTGCTAGGTTAGTTTTCTGTCTTTTTAGGGAGTTGAATTGTCATAGTGTGTGGTCAACACCACCACAGCTCGGTCGGGGTCAGCAGGACCTTCTCCCAGGGGTGAGCTGTAATTATGTTCAAACTGCCTTTGAAACTATGCCCTGGCTCTAAAAATAAGAAAGTGATTTCTGCCAGTTCAGTTCCTTGAACTGACTCCTCAGGGCATTATGTATATACCAGTGCCAGCACAAGAAGAGATGAAATAATAAAGCAAAAACTGGGAGTGGGATAGGAAAGCCTGTTTCAGCTAGCTATTTCAGCAGCTGAGCTGTGGCATGAAATGCTGCCTGCAGGTTTATCATTTAAACATGGAAGTTGGTGAGTTTTTTCACCAGTGTGCATATTCTTCAGAGCAAAGTCATGCAGTTTATTGGAGGTGGTTTAAGTTAAGGCATTTTAATATGGAGTACCATTGTTACAAATACTGGATTTGTCAGTTAGTGCCCTTGTGTTTAGGGATCACTAAGTTAAATAAAGCAACAACACACAAAAGAACATACTACTGAATATTTATGCAACTTGAAATTGCAAGTGTCAAAATATAAAACATCTTGTAGTTAATCTGTAAATTCTTGTCAAAAATAGTCTTTAATTTCACCTTACAAAAAAAAAGTTAGAAAACATAAGGGCATAATCCTATAAAATGTGTCACTTTTTCATTGTATGTAATTGCAAGTCACACTGGTTACAAAGGATGTGTTTGCAGTGCATGACATTGTGCACCGTGAGCCACAGCCTCACAAATACCGTATCAGGTAAATGAGGGAGGAACCTGATTCTCATGAGCCTTTATTTTAGGATGTAGTTGAGTGTGCCAAAATCAAGATTACACTCTAAGAGTTCTGATAGGTAATCAAGAACATCAGTGCAACTCCTGACAGTTAGCACTCCTAGCTGTCATCCCACCTGTAATATACAGATGGCCAAGGTGCTGTTGAGCCAGTTTCCGAGCATTACTGTTTACTGCATGGTATGTCAACACAAATGGTAAAGACAAACTTCAGAATAATGCACTGCTCTCTGGTGGTTCAGCAAGCAGTTCAGAAGTAGCTCATCCACATGTACACTTAGAGTGAGAAGATGCAATGGAGGATTAATTCAGTAGAGTGTTCTAGGCTATGTTGCCTCTGCTTATAAGTGCTGTTGAAGTCTGACCAGTGTTTCAAGCTGGTTGCCTGTTTCTGATAATTTGAATCAGTGCTTTACTCACTAGCAAGAGCTGTAGTGCGACTGACTGCTAAGGAGTATTCATTTGCTAGTTGTTTTTGTGTGTACAAAAGAATTTCACCTTCTGGAGTGAAGCCAGCATAAGAACATATCCTCATAATCAGTATAATTTCAGATCAAGCGTGATGTTTATGGGTCTTAAGAAGTCACTCTGTTAAAAAAAAAAAACCACCAGAGGGATATATTGGCGTTTATCCATTTTAAACTGTCTTAGTTTAGTTTTGTCTGCAGGCTTGTTTTGCTACAGAAGTTTAAAAATGCAATGTTGCAGCAGTGTAAATGCACCAGTATGTTTTATGCTTCTAATAGGACTGTTTCTAGCTTACCTCTGAGCTTTTAAACTTAACAACAATTTGTGAATCAAAGCAATTAAAGTTTCACAGCTTCTCCATAAATGAGTTTATCAGTTTTAGAATTCAAGAACTTTATGCTTCTGCAGTATATCCTCAAAAACATGTAATCACAAGCTCAATATCCTCAAAAGTTAAGTTGCAATGAAATATTCTTTAAGGCTTTGCTAGAAGGAAGGTGCTTCATGCTGAAAAGTTCAACTATATCTGTATTTTTGTTATTATTTAGTGATGGCTTTGAATGGCAAAATTTCAACACAAAAAAGCAGAGAGCTAATATCCTCTTCCTGTTGTTTCAATGATTGGTTTTCTAAAGAGAATTCAATAGGATGATTAATGTCACATCACAGGAGGCATCAGATTGACAAGTTCTAGTGCATGCATGAAAATGCAGAAAAACTGAGTACACTCTTCCAGTGCATCAATTACTATTGTAAACACTAATTTAAAAAAAAAACCTGCTTTCATAGCCCTTTGATAATGTAGCAGTTGTCAGTTGGTATTGATATGAGTTGTATCTAGGAAAGATCCTAGTTTATAGAATCATTAAGGTTGGAAAAGACCACAAGGATCATCAAGTCCAACTGTCAATGCAACACCACCTAACCCACTAAACCATGTCCCTAAGCACCACTTGGCTTTATTGACCTTAATAAAATTGGCCTCAGCCCATCGGTCCAGCCTGTCCAGATCCCTCTGTAAAGGCTTCCTACCCTCAAGGAGATCAACACACCCGCTCAATTTGGAATCATCAGCAAACTTACTGAGGGAGCACTCAATCCCCTCATCTAGGTCATTGATAAAGATGTTAAACAGGACAGGCCCCAAAACTGATCCCTGGGGAACACCACTGGTGACTGGCCACCACCTGGACTTAACTCCATTCACCATGACTCTGTGTGCTTGGCTGTCCAGCCAGTTTTTTATCCAGCAAAGGGTATTGCTGTCTAAGCCATGAGCCACTAGTTATTGTTAGAGATTTTTTTTATAATTTAAAGATATGCTAACAAATTCTGTCACTTCCCACTTAAGTCCCAGAAATTGAAATTTATATGTGTGTGTGTATATATATACATATATATACACCCACATACTTTATGCTATGGCAGTACTTTCGTTGTGGTATTTTTCTAAGCAATGTATTTCTGCATATAGGTTATAATAACAGCATGTCAGAGGTGGTTTGCTTAATATTTTTATTGATTACCAACATGGTTTTCAGGGCTGTCTTCTATGTTGTCAAGAGCTAGTATAGGCTATATCTCTACTAGCTTCTCTCCAGAAATTTTCCATTGCTACTAATAATAGTTGTAGCAAGAAGAACACTGACAGCATTAATGTTTTTATGTAAGTAGTAGTCTGAACTAATAGTCCATGCAAACTATTAAAAGTGTTCTGTCAATTTTACATAGCAACTCTTTATTGTGATCTGGCCAGAGTAGTTGCAGATTCTTACTCAAGTGAGTATATTCCTTTCCCATTATGTGTGTGCCCCGCATGCTCATGCTCAGACAATTTGTCTAGCTTTGAAAGCTGGTTCTCCATCCATAGGCTATCATTGTGCTTATTCCAGACAGCATAAAGCAGATGCCTCTTTTAAACAGTTTCAGAAATTCACTTCTAATGGTTTATGCCTCTCTGAGAGTTCGTTTCCCTGTGTCTGGAGCATCATAGTTGAATACATGTGTATTCCTTTACTGCTTTACTGCAAGGTAAAACATGTTATTTTAAATAACACTCAGTTTATAAGCTAACTTGTTCTACTAATACATCTTATCTGTGAGGGCAGTCATCTGGTTTAGGAGAACTAGCTAGCAGGAAGAAAGTAATTCCTTGGAGCACTCATCTCTTGATTCTGAAGGTCAGTCTTTTTGTTTCCTGCTG
>NW_010143121.1:12190-39078 GCF_000699245.1 Pterocles gutturalis
TGGCAGAACCATACCTCTGAGCTGCAGAATGATCTAACTAGCAGCACAGAATGATTGGATAAGCAACTGAAAACATTTTGTTTTGGTTTAAGGTTTCTGTGTCTCAACAGAATTGGGATGTATTGGAAGTATTCAGGCTCATAGCCATTGAATTAATGGCTATGTTCAAGAATTTATACAGTTTCAAGATGAGTTTCCCTCTTTATTTTTTTAATTTTTGTTATTAACTACTTGTAGGTAAAGGAGAATTTTTTTTTCTAAGATGAACCGTAAGGTATACAGTGAAGCATTAATGTTAAAACCAGCATTCTTAAAAGCTGTCCTTATGTGGTGGTTGAGACCCTCAGTGATGGACACTTAAGTGTTTGTTATGATTTTTTGAGGGATTTTTTTTTTCTGAGAGCAGTGCCATTTACAGGTCATTCTCGAAAGATTATAGTTGCTGAGAAAAACCTCCTTGAAGGCTCTTTGAATGAAGAGGTGACATTCTGCGTTTTCAGAAATAGCTGGGTTTGAAAACTCTTGTGAACACAGAGTTCTCTTTCATGGTTCTGAGAATCACATTTCAGAGAAAATCTTTCTGACCAGTAAAATTCTTCTGCTTGGGGAAGGATAGGAGCATAACTTGTTTAGCGAATATTAATCTAGTCAGGCTTTCCAAGTCCATTGTAATTTCATTAGGTTTTTATTTAACGATCATCACCTTTAAAGCAGTTTGATTCTAAACAGTTTGTCAAAGGATTTGCTTACCACTGCCCTTTGGGTTTTCTTTAATTTTGTTTATTTGGGGGGCATTTAGACTATTGCTGCAACTGAGCATGTCCTGAAGGTTGTGATTGAGTAACACTTTATAATGTTCCAAATTCCTTCTAACTTTTTTCTCATCTCTAATTTATGATTCCCACAAAAATAATACATAATCAAGACAGAGAATGTCTTTTAGAGAACCTCTTCCACTGCTCTTAGGAATAAAACAGTATACTTACAATCCTCCTAACAGCAATAATAAAGGATGTCTATGGCCAGTTCTGGATTTGAGAGAGCTGAGTATTTTCAATATTTTATTAGTGTTGTTTGATAATCACAAATAAATAATGTAAAAAATAGCTGCTCTCTCTCATAGCTATTAGTCTTGCTCACAAGAGAGATGTTGTTACAAACAGTTGTTAGCACCAATACAGAATTCTGCCATAATCAGTAAAACTTCTCCCCATCCTCTTGGTGAGTGTTTGGCAGTATGGGAAAAACACGAAGTCCAAGCTCAAAGATCATGAAGTCCAGCATCTCAGAGATGAGACGCCATTTAGTTCTGTGTTGGGACTTGAAAAAGTCAATATCTGTTAATTGGAGGACTAACTACTAAGAGGTTGAAAAGTCTGTGCTGAAGAGTATTTCTACTAGAGAATATGAAGCTTAGCTATAAATAAGCTCATGTTTGTGAAATTTTTATAACAACACTCCTTTCCTTGCATTGTTTTTAAAAGTAGCTGTCATGGTTTAACCCCGTGGACAAGAAGCACCGCACAGCTGCTCACTCACTCCCCCCAGTGGGATGGGGGAGAGAATCGGAAGGTGTAAAAGTGAGAAGACTTATGGGTTGAAATAAACACAGTTTAATAGGTAAAGCAGAAGCCGTGCACGCAAGCAAAGCAGAACAAGGAATTCATTCACTACTTCCCATTGGCAGGCAGGTGTTCGGCCATCTCCAGGAAAGCCAGGCTCCATCACATGTAATGGTTACTTGGGAAGACAAACACCATGACTCCAAATGTCCCCCTTTGCAGGGGAACGAGAAGATGCTGAATTAGGATTTGTCTTCTGGGACATGAAGCTTTTCCCTTAAAAGAATGGAAGAAGAAGGCTTTGCCCTTAAGGAAAATGGAAGAGGAGGTGATGGAGGACCTGACATGGCCGGAAGGAGAACCAGTTGGAACGTAAACAAGGGAACGAATCTGCTAGAAAGTAGTGGGGTTTTTTTTGTTAATAGCCAATAAAAAAGTTTTTTAGATGGCGTATTCACAGTAGTAAAAGACTATAAAATTAGTTGTAAAAGAGCAATAAAGTGATTCTTCTTCACCACCTACCGGAGTTTGCTCTTTGATTCTGCTGCACCCCCTTCCTCCGTCTTCCTTCAGTTTTATAAGCTGAGCATGACATCCTACGATATGGAATATCCCTTTGGCCGGTTGGGGTCAGCTGTCCCAGCTGTGTCCCCTCCCAACTTCCTGTGCACCCCCAGCCTACTCACTGGAGGCGTGGGTGAGAAGCAGAAAAGGCCTTGACTCTGTGTGAGCCCTGCTCAGTGATAACAGAAATATCCCTGTGTGAGCAACACTGTTTCCAGCACAAATCCAAAACATAGCCCCTTACCATCTACTATGAAGAAAATTAATTCTATCCCAGCCAAAACCAGCACAGGAGCTTTGACTATTAAGGTTCTCACAATTAGAAAACAATACCCTTCCTAGAAATAGGGGGTGAGGCAAGAAGATAGATCCCTGTCAATCTCCTAATTGTCCTGTACTTTAGCTTATGGACCAGAAGTCTGTTCTACACCACTTCACCACTTGAGTGTTTCCTGTTTTGTCCTGCGGCCGTATGCTGCTTTTTCATCCTCTGTTTCTTGTTTCTTCACCAGGTTCATCTGTAAGATCCAAAAATAAGTGTGTCTAAGCTCCAAGGCTCATCTCGCAACAATCTTTAGAGCTATGGGAAAGTATGGGAGACTTCGGATGGCTTAAGATGATGTAAATTTCTGCTGCTGTGGAGAGATGTGATCTACAGTTCCCCTTCACCACTGGTACAGCCGTAGTATTTGCATGGTGATATAGCAAGTGCAAGTCATTCTTTGGGCTGAGAACTAACGTGGACAAAAATAAAACTTTGCTGCTGGCTGTGAAGTCCCAGATGTACCAGTGCTGGCAGCAGGGAGAGAGGCTGGAAGCTCAGGCCAAGAGATCAATTAGGGCTAGCCCTTTTAGTGACAGAATTGTTTTGAATAGGGTAGTAATGAGTCTGCAACATTAAAAATGAAAGACCTTTCTTCCATGTTAAGACTGTGGACAAAGTACTATGGAGGCTTGGAGAAGTCAGATCTCTTCATCTTTAATTTACTGAGTTTGTGGCAAAAATATTAATGTGTTGATAGTTAATTTAAAGTAATTTTATGGCAGAGAACATTAAAGAGAATCTTTAATTATAATTTTGCCACAGTGCCACAGGTATGATAGGTAAATTTTTTTTTTTTATTCTTCATGTCTGAGTCAATTTCTGTAAAAGTTATTTTCCAGATTTTGCTTCCTGTGCAAGTTCAGTAATTGACTGCAATCTTTTACTAGATGAACAATAAATTAAGCTTTTCTTTTCACTGTACTATATTGTTCATTTCCATGTGTTGCTGAGTTGGTGCAACACAGCTATAGCAGTAATAATTTGTGTTCAGTATTCTTGGAAAATGCTAATTCTGCAGGCCAAAACACTAGGAGTTTTAGAAAAGCATAAAATAAAGTTAAAGTAGCCATGGGCTCTGTTACTGGATATGACTAAAATTTAGAAGGTCATAATTATACTTTGTTACAGACCTGGCTTTTCTGATGGGAAAATTATAATGATGTAGTGTAGTTTCTTTCTGAAAAATAATGTAGAAAATGCTAGAGACAGTGATTGCAGAATGGAAGATGTTACTGCTGTTTCAAAAGACTGACACAGGGGAACATGTGTTCTCCATAACAGTGGTTTAAACTGCTCAAAATAAGCTTTCTTGAGCATAGCTATTTAAAATAGACATTCAGTGAAGTAAAATTTTAAAATTAGGTAATAGTTTATTGTGTCCTTGAAAATATCTGGACAGTAGACCTATATGGAGGCAGTCAGAAGATTTTGCAGCTCAAACTGCTTTCAAAATATTGGGGATTTTTTGTAGTTGCAAGCAACTCTTGTTTCTGTAGCTAAAAAAATAGTGCATTTTTGAGTTGGACAGTGTTCCAGGTGAGACATCAGGAGGTCTCTAGTCCAAAACCACACTCAGAGCAGGATCAACTCTGAGATCAGACTAGAATTTCAGCATTTTACTTAAATTACTCTTAATTTTTTGTAAGTTATCATCATATGCACAATATTTCTGGTACATCAAATTGTCTTGAAGCAGTAAGGTCTTCTGAAATAACTCTGCAAAAAGTATATCTGCCTTACCCAAAGGTGTGTCGGTCTTACTAAATAGTTCTCTAGTTTGCTTTTAAAAATGTTAAACTTTTTTTTTTTTTTCAGTGAAGCGGTACTAATTTCTGGCACTGTGTGTGTAAACAATGCAATACTTTCTTACTAATATTTTGTTCTAAAGAAGAAAACATCTGATAAAATACATTGGCTGTCTGGAAAATATTCAAGTGCTCTGTGAATAGGGATTGCGCTGCAGCTCACTGTGTGCAGAAGTGGGTTAATGAGAGTGTTCCTGCAAGGGTGCTGACATTTGTTAGATCTTTTAAGGAGATAATGCTTTTCAACATAAGCTTCAGTCCCATATGTTTTATGTGTATGACTGTCATCTTTTGTCTTAATTTAACTAATGATGCAGCATGCTGGTGGGTGATTAAGTTCTGTGGTGGCTAAGTATTTCTATAGTCTTCCCTATGGAAGCTATCAGGGTTTAGTATAGGACTATGCACACTTCCAAGGCCTGTGGTTCTTGCCCTAGTCAAAAGAGATCTCTCTTTCCAATTATAAGAGGAAAATGAGCTTTAAAATGAGGTACATTTTAATTTTCATAGTTGCTTGAGAAAGTTGAGAGGTGACTGGGGTAGGAGATAATTCCTAGAAGTTCTAGCAAAGTTAAAGAGTGGAAACCAACTAGCACAGCTTGTCTACATATGTAACTACTTTCATTAGCATTTTATGTTCTTGTATGGTTACACAGCACCATTCCTGTGTGTCAAATAAATAAATCTTTTATACTCTAAAAAAAATATACTGACAGCAGTTGTTTTTATGTTCATACAGGAAAATGTGTGTTGGTATTAAACATCTTTATAACTTTGCCTGCAATGAGAAGGCTGTATAACCCGAGTGCCTTGTAAGGTTGAAACAAAGCAAATTTAGTGTACAGACAAATCCTTTACTTTAAGAGTGCTGTCTTGGTTTGTAGAAGAAGTAGATACTACGGTGTTTTTAATACAGCTTTTGTCAGGAAAATCAAGAGTTTATGGTGCTTCATAATTTGTGTATGTTCCTTTTAAGTAATTCCTAGTAAATATTTGTAAATCGATACCCAAACAAACAAGGTATACATCTGAATACTTCATCCTGCATTAACAGAATAGTGTCTGTTAAATCTTACACAATTCTTCTTATGAGGATTTGGACTTTTTATGCTGTAACTACAGTACTGATGGCAAAACAGTATCTTTTTTTAAACATGTATATTTTCTGCCTTCCAAGTAACGCCTCCTATTAATTACAAAATTGACCTTCAAGCACTCCTGTTAAAACTAAAAATCAGCAAGAGGTTAGAAGTTAGACTTTTCCCCCTTTGATTTGCATTAACAAAATTGGTTCTGTTCCAATTTTTAAGATGTTAATTATGTCCCTGCAGATGTCATGGTCAGTAAAACACTTCTGTTCTCACAGGGACTTTATTACATTGTTGCTCTTTGGGAAAGCAGAGGAAGAAAAATAGAAAGTCTCTATGCCAGTTGAGTAAAAAGATACAGAACCTCACAAATAGAAAATACATTATTACTTTTACAGAATAACTAAACTTTAAATTCTGCAGGGATTTCACCTTCAGACAACTATGAGCATACTCTAGCTTATGTGAACCATATTTTCCCCAAGATATTTCTACTTATGAGGCTATAGAGGCTAAGCATCTTCTTTCCTTTCTTTGACAGGAAATTCTGGTGGTTAAAGATCATGGCAACCATAGAGGAACTGGCCCATCAAATTATTGAACAGCAAATGGGAGAGGTACATAAGTTTTGAGTCCTATTTAAGAGACATTGAATAATAAAATATACAGACTGATATGTAAAAACCAAAATCACAAGAGAAAATAGTTTTTAGTACACCCAAAGCTTCTGGAGACTCTCCCATGGAAGACTAGAACTTGTCCATTTTAAAGTTATGCTGCAAAGTCTGTTTTGCCAAAGTTTGCAAATACAGAAATGAAGCTAAGGAAAATCTAACAGTGTTTCCAGTAAGTGACTACCTTTTCAGCTCTGCTTTTTGGGCCTGTAGTTGTCTTCAGAGAGCCATCTGGTTGTATAATTGCTTTACTCACTTTCGGTTACAAAATTTACAATCAAGAGAGTTGTCAGTACCTAACATTTACTTTCCAATTAAGCAATTGCTTCAGTTGTAATTTTTGTTTTCACTAGTAAAGGTTTGCCATGCTCTTCACTGTAAAATATTTGTTGGTGTTTGGTATAAGTCAAAAGGAAGATTGAACTCTTGTTTCTGCTAACTTCTGGTTTTCATTTTCTGTAACCTGTGTGCAGAGTCTGTGTACTGCAGCCAGAGAACTTCCAGAGATGCACAGATAGTTTGGGAGTGTGGATAAAAGTATACATACTTCTCTAGAAGGTTTTGTCATATCACAGTCTATTTAAAATTAGCACCACTTTAAATTAGATAGGAGCAATAACTTATTTATCTTAAATAAATGGTATTTTTTAGCTTGAAGTATCCACTCTTGTTTTCTTGTCTAGACAGAGACTTGCTTTTCAAGTAATTTTAGTTCCTCTCCATCTTGATTTCAAGTAAAAAAGTTGGAGGGAGGGGTGGTTAATTGTGTTCTGTATAAATTCTTACAGCTTTTATTGTTGTAGCATCTGATTGTTGCTAAGGCTATCTAAAAGGACATAAGTGATTTATGTGATGTATGGTGTTTTGTTTCTTTCACTTGTCCTCTTTATAGGTAAGAATGGCATGTCTAATGTAGTTTGGTTTTGGTAATATAATTCCTTGTGGAGGTCTAAATAGGGCTGTGTTTCCTATGTAATTTTTTTTTTTTTTTTAAGTACAGGCTAGTCAAAGTTAGCTGAAGTGTGTGTTCCACTCAGAAAAGAGGATGGTGTGATGATGGTGTTTTGCCTCCGTGAGGGTTGTTTATTAGTTTAGTATCTTCTCATGACTTAGTGTCTCAGTGCCATGGAGAGGGAAGGTTCTTTTTCTGTTTCTTACCTTATTTAACATCCACACTAGCAGCAAGCTAACCCAACCAAAAAAAGTGGAAGGTTTTCCGCTGGGTTAGTGTGTTGAATAAGGTCTGAAAACGCTCTAATGAGTGCCAGAGCCAGCGTAAAGGAGATGGCTGGTAGCCAGAGGAAGTCGGGGGACAATGCGCAGCAAGTGGAGGTGTGGCACTGCAGAGAGCTGTTGCCTGTTCCTGTTCATGGTGACACTGCAGCCTTAACAGTTTTCATCTATTTCTTTCTCTCAGCAGTGCCCTTTAGCAGGGTTTTACTGAGCCTGAGACCATCACATCTTGTTTGGCAGCAGTGTGGCTTAAGCATTCCCCAGTCCTCAGTTAGCCACTTATTCTCACGCTATGCTCATCTGGCTCATGTTTGTCATTGTGTGATAGACAAAACTGGAAAAAAAAATTTACAGGAGAGTGGAGGAACTTCCTCCCAGTTGGGGTTAGTTCCCTTATCTGGTACAAGGTGCAGCCCAACTTGGCACATGGTTAGACGGACTGAAAAGCATCTCCCAGGGCAGTGCAAGGTGGGACTCTAAGCCAAAATTACTGTCAAAGGTGCATGCCATGCATGAGTTCACTGCCTGAAAGGTGTAGTCAGCAAAGAAAGTGGTCTTACAGCCGCCTTCATGTAGTATCTTACATTCCTACCTACTGGCTGTTATAGCTTGGTGCTGTTCCTATTTGATGTAAGCATTGAAAGCATTTTTTCTAGCATTTGTAATTCTCTTGAGTGTTGA
Source organism: Pterocles gutturalis (assembly GCF_000699245.1). Classification (NCBI taxonomy): domain Eukaryota; kingdom Metazoa; phylum Chordata; class Aves; order Pterocliformes; family Pteroclidae; genus Pterocles; species Pterocles gutturalis. The sequence continues at coordinate 20,123 of NW_010143121.1, forward strand.
AATAGTTAAATGGAATTTACAAGAAAAATTTACATGAGTAGAACAAGAAAGGAAAACCACAGTTGTTCCCATTCTGAGGAGAATGGAAAGGGCTCCTGTGTCTCATTGAAATAATGGTCAGAAGTGTTCCGTGACATAAGTTTTAATCTCTTTATAATATTAATTCTTGTTCATGAAGCATTTTAAAACACAAAATTATCACAAGCAATTTTGTGATGTTCACAAACGTGTTTTTGTTAACAAAAATTGTTCTTTGCATAAAAGCAAAACTTATTTAAAAAAAAAAGAATTTGTACCATGCCAGTATGGAGCACTGCACAATGGTTATCTTTTCTCACATTCTGCCAACTGGTAATCATGTTTTGCTGAGTGTGAGATAATTCATATTTCTACATCAAGATCACATTCTTTGATTCATGTAGGGAAGTTGTCAAGAGCCTGCAGCAACCTACTTTCTTTAATCTGTGGTGTGGTACACTGAGTATATGGTGGTTTGTTTCCACAGTCCTGCCAGGTAACAGTAACAGAGGAAAGCTATGTATTTGTTGAAAAAGAGTCTGTCATACACATACAAAACATATTTTTTAACAAATATTGCAATTATTCTTATCAGCATTTTTTTACCTGCGGTAAAAAACCTATTCTTTATAGAAGTAAAACTGTAAAGCTGACATTTTGTGGGGTTGGAGAGTAGTTTTACCTTACACAACATGTAGATCATGACATTTTAAGGGAGCAAATGTAAAACAGTCCTGGAATATGTAGCTTGTTTTGTAAAGCAAAGATAAATTCACTTAAAACACCAATTGCCTGTAAATTACAATGTGTACATGTCATTTTAAAGACTGATGCAGAATTTTAGTGCTTGAAAGTATCTCTTTCAAACTGTAAATGTTGCTGTAAAATTAACACTTCTTTGTCCTTTACTTAAGCAAAGAAGTGGATTAATTGTTTGAATATGGAAAGTATTCATACTCATGAAAAATCGGGTATTTTTAGAAAGCAGTGTTCGAAAGTGGCTTGGGCAGTAGTTTGACTAGCATTTATTTTGATGCTGCTGGCAGCTGAAGCAATCTCCCCAGTGGCTTAATCCCACTCTCTCATTTGCTCTGATGCGTCTGCTTCTGAGCATTGGGGAAATCTGGATTGAAGGTTTGATCTGTGCTAAGAATAGCCTTTGTCTGTCCGTCTGTTTGCTGGGCTGCTTTTTAACCTGCATCAGTGTCCTATTCCAGATCACTGAATGACTATCCAACCAATTTCACCTACCAAACTGAAGGGATAGGAGCAAGTAGGTTATAAGAGCTGAGACTGGTTCCAAAAGTAATGCCTTTTCTGGTAAAATTTCAAAATCATCTTAGGCTGATGGGACCTTGTAATTCTGCTGTAAGGGGAAGTCTGACCCCACTGTTCCTACCTCTCCTCATACTCACCTCCAGCTGTGTGTTGTTGCCTCCTTTCTTCTGTTGGTACTGGCATTTATATGGTGGTGTGGTTGCAAAATCAGGAAGCTGATCCAGGAGGAATGAAAAAGCTCTCAGCCTGTTATGAAACAGTACCTTTACTGTGATACATATTCTCTATATTGATTCAGAGGGGGGGCACGGACGACAGTTGAAAAGGGCCATTTTTATAATGGTGTAAATACTGGAAATTATTAATACAGAACTGCAAGACGTTCCGGAGTTTTTGAACTGCAAGAACTTCAGGGAGTTACTTGGGATTTTAAGACAAAAGTTTCACTTTGATGGTATTTGTAAACTCTGTGAAGACAAACTTCCTTTGTAGTGCAAGAAGTCCAGCCTTTCTGATCAAGCCTCTGTAGATAGCAGCTGTACTTCGTAATTTTTATTGACAAATAATGAGTAGTACCTTCTCCCATATAACTTTGACTATAGCATGTGAAGAATTTTTGAAGTATTGATAACTGTTAAAACACTTCCAAGAATTGGGTTTGAGGGCATCCACACAGAGATTTAAATTTAAGGTACACTACTTGCCAACTTCATGCATTTAATTAATTTTCTTTCTTGATAGTTCCCCAGTATAGAATTCTGTTCTGTTTTTGCTACTTTAGCAGAAAAACAAAGCAGAAAAAGCCAATTGCTGTGTTTCCTCACCAAAAATTCTTTTGCCAGTTTAAGTAAGCCATTAAGGTAAAAGTATTTTAGTGTAAATGTAGCACAGCTATGATGAAAGGTATTGTGTCTCATGAACAGCAACAGTAATAAATATTCAGTCTGATTGGCTTACATGGACTCATCAACAATGAGTTGTTTTACTTAACGTGTTTCTGAATTTCACATTAGAAGATATTTCAAAATGGGTTTAAAACAGTGAAGCAAACAATTTTCTAACTAGCCAAATGGAGCTATTAAATCAGATTACAAGCATTTGCATTCTTTATACAGTAAGAGTGTCAGACTTTCCAGCTGTGCAGAGAAATCAGAAGTTGGTGAACCTTAAGGTTTCATCCCTTAAGGTGTCTGTGTCTGTCCTTCAGTTACTATATCCATTGTCAATCCATTACATTGTTTCTTCTTTCTAGATTACCCGTTCCCAGGGAGCTGTTACGCAAACACTAATGGATGGGACACCACAACGAATACAGATTGTCCCTGCAGATTCAGGCCTCTCTTTACCACAACGTATACAGGTATGCTTCATCTGATGTATTTTAAAAGCAGATAAGAACTATTAATTTCTGCCAGTTTTTACTGGTTCTTTTTTTTTTTTTTTGCATCTTATTTTTGGTTCTTTTTTATTTGCATCTTATTATTTGCTTGAATGTAAATATTCAGCCCTGGGTGGCAGAGACCATTTCTGTATAAACAGGAATAAAACATAATTCCAGTGCTTCCCCCTTTTTAATTTTTTTTTTTCTCCTAAGAATTTTAAGATTAGAAAAAATTATAACCACTGAACAGAAGAAACCTTCTCCCAATGCTGTAATGATATTGCTCTTTAAAAGCTGAGTAATTAATAGATCTGGTAATTCAACTGGGTTGTTGAAATATTTTATATTTTGGAGTAGGAAGAGAGAAATACTGCATTGTATCATTGATGTAAGTCATGAAAAAGTGCAAGGCAACCTAATGTCTGAGAAGGCTACTGGTTTTTGGTTGTCCCAACCAATGTTTTATGTCCTGGAGTGCTAATTCATAGCCTGGCCAGGTCATAATCTCCAGTTCAAGTGAGGTATGAAGTTTTTGGCGATGTAGGTAGTTAAATCAACGTAGGTACATGTGTATGTAGATTAGGAGTATTTGGGGCATGGAATTATGTATTTTATTACTTAAAAGTCAATGCAAGTCCTTGCAAGCATTTTGTATTTATATTTGTAAATTTCATCCTAGAGAAAAATAGCAACTGCAGAATAAGTTTTTTAAATATTCTCAGATACATGTTGTTGCATACAAAAGCACTAATTTAAGCAAGCCAGCTGCTAGTATAGTCTTGGCTGCTTTTTCTTTTGCTGGCTTCACTCTTCAACATTTTCCACATTTTTTTTTCCTGTTTCAGTGCATTGCGTTCAAGCTTTCAACCTTCCGAGACTCTTCACAATACTGATCTTTTGTTTTGTTTTATCACCTGTGCTCTAGTCATCATACCAGTCTTATCTATCCAGTAGATCTTTATTCTTTCAGTTGCCTCCACTCCTTTTCTACACTTTGTGTGCAGCTGTACCTTTTATTAACTAATTTATGTTAAACAGTTAACCACCATCTCTTTATCCTCTTCATTGTCAATACCTGTATGCTATAATGTCCCTGTAATGGGAAGCCATTTAGTGTAATTTTATCATCAGGGTCTGAATGTGGGATGACAACATAGAAACCCCTGGACCTTATTGTTGAACAGCAGAATGGTTCTGTTGGTTCAAAGCCAGTGGCAGTTGGTTCTAATCCTTCAGTGTCAGCTTTTCTGGTGGGGGGAGAACTAATTTTGATTAGGCACTGTAATTACTGCAAATTTGATGAACATAGAACTGTATTTCTAGGGACAGGGACCTTTATATAGTTTTTAATTGTCTCGTAGCTGGAAGATCACTTGTTTCTAACCCAACTACTTTGTCCCTTGTGTTTTTTCACCACTCTCATTGATTCTTGCTTCAAAATGGATGGTAAGCACTTCGGGGCAGTGGCTGTCTCTTGATATATGTGGAGCAACACTCAGTCCGAATTTTTTTAATAGGAACACAGAATTATTGAGGCATTTAATTTATTAAAATGATGTTCAAATGGAACTCAAAACTTGTTAACGGACAAGCCTTAAAAGCAATAAAGGAAACACTGTCCTCCATTATCATCAGGGTGCTTAAATGAAATACATGGGGGAAGTGTATTTTTTAAGCAGACAATCCTGAATTAATATATTCCTGTTTTATAACATTATCCTTTTAGTGATATTGAGTTTCAGATTGTTTTGTTAAGGAACATAATGTGTTGTTACTGAGCCCTGATGGATTCCCTTCGGAAGATTAGTGGGTTTCTTTTTCCTCAGATGACTTTTTTTTCTTCTCAGCATTTAGGTACTGCAAGTTATTGTACTTTGGTGGACGATTTTCAAAGTCCCATTGTGATTTAGGTGGAGTTTTTGCAGGTATACTGCCATGAGAGGTCAGCTGCAGACAGACTGTGCTTAATTGTTTTAACTACTTTCTCTTATGCCTCTGTCAGTTGTCAAATGCTTGACAGCTGCAGAAACCATTTGTGGAGATTGAATAGCTTTATATGGATACTAACATAACACTGTACCTACCATATAATGCAGTGAAAACTACATGGGCATCCTGCTAGAATTACAGAAAGCCACTTCAAGAATTGGGACACTATTTGTTAAATAGGAGGTGACGTGAATTGTGTAAAGTAGCGATGTTCTTCTGCCTGCTGTCCTGCCGTATTTTTCTACAAGTATATACCTTTTAAAAATGCAAAGCTAGACTGTAATATGAAAGCAGATGATTTAGCATATATATCCAAAAAATACTTTCAACTTTAGTTCAAATTTGTATCTTCACTGTTTGAGTCAGTTTTATGCTGTATTTTGTATAAAGCTAACTAGATAAAGTATATGCCTTTTTTGATGTACAAACATTTGCACTTTTAAGTTTTGACAGGGAGACAGATTTTAGATAAGAGTATTTTTCAAAGAGCAGCTCCTGCAATACAAGAAACAGCACAGTAGTCTATGTTTGGCTTTTGTACATGTATCATGCTGTTGCGGATAATATGCATGGGATTTTTTCTAATCCCGGTAAAGTAGATGTGTTTGGAGAGAAGTGGAAGGGAACATCATCTACTTTGAAAATAGCCAGAAATGACACAAGACAAATAAAGATTGTAAAATGAAGATAAACAGAATGGAAGGTTAACCAAAGAAGGGAATTAAAAGGGCAAGGAAGTTTGCCTTCTGAAGAATATAGAACCAACATAAAGGAATTGAAAGGAGAAATGAGGGACTGCTATAGTTATTTGTGGTCCCAGACATAGGCATATCAGAGAAAACTGGAAGGAAAACCCTGTATTAATAATGTTGATAACTACTGTAGGGTTTTTGCATTGTCTTCCCACCCTGCTCTCTAGATCTCCATTTATGTTCTTTTTGTATATATTTAGCCTCTGGAGTTTTATCATCTTACCTGGACTTCTCTCTTAAATAAGCTTTTAATTTTGTTTTGCAATTAAAAAAATTGAGATTTGAGAGATTATAATGTTAATAGCAAAAGGCCACCTGAAGGAAACATCCCTTTTGTATATTTTGAAACTCATGATTTCTGAATATTTGAAACTGGCAATACTGATTTATTTCCGCTGAAATTAGGTACTCAAAAATTTATATTTCTCACTCCTTCTGTTTTTAAAGCATAATCTATACACAGGTTTTTGAAACAAATTTAAATATATTGAAGGTGAATTTAAATATTATGAAGGTGCAATAGCGAAGTCGATAAAGACTTGTGTGAAATTCAGTTTCTTTGTGCCCCTGTTCTTCATCTAGAAAATATAATTAATATTGCTGCCCTAATTACATGGAACTAATTATGTTAAGTGTTAGATCATGAAATAAATAATTTCATCAGTAATAAGGACCATATAAATGTTAGGAATGGATAGATGGACATTAATATTTGGTTACAGGTTAAAAAAAATTATTTGAAGTTATTTTATTGATCTGTAATTCAAAAATAGTTTGCAGGAAACAGTCTTTGTAGGATGGTTCTCCTTAGTCTCCAGAATAAACAAGGCAGTTTTCCAGGTAGACATTTTGATGGAGAAAGGCAGAAAGTGACTAAAAATTAGATTTGTAATGGAAGATATAGGGAATCTTTATTATTTTCTCTGAGGATTGTAATCTTCTGACAAAGTTGGCAAAAAATAGTTTAGTGGAGGATTATTTAATAAAGTTCTGGTGTATTTGTGCAAATGGAAAGAACAGTCGGTAGGTCTATTCTTGATTGTGAAATGAAACATGAAAATAAGTTTTTCCTTTAAAAAAAAAAAAAAAGAAAAAATGTCAAGGAGAGAGTTTGTTTTATTTTATTTGGGAATATATATGTAAAAGAAAAAAAAGCCCCCCCAAAAATTAAGCCTAAAATGTATATACAGGTGCATGCAACAAGATTAATGCTTTTCTTGCTGTTTAATGCTTACTTTTTTCATGTGGAAGTCTAATTTGTGGCTTTAGGAACGTTCTTGTTAAACAGCCAAATCTGGGAGGTGCTAAGCACTTCACATGGTATGCAGTCAGTCAAGAGTTAAGATTTCTTATAAGCTGACGGGTCCTAGGGCTCAGCCACAGAAATACATGGAATTCGGGGTGCTAGAATTGTCAAGGGTTTCAGTAGTGTTGTAAAAGCACAGGCCAATTGTAAAACTTGGGTATGAATTCAGGTTAACTTCAAACACACTTGGTTGGAGCATGTTTCAAATACAGTGAAAATCCAGGTTTCACCTGAGTTTACTTCACTCTTGTGTGAGAGAGGGGAGACGATCCTGCTTCGCAAATGTCAAAGACAAAATTCACATTTTCTTCAAGTGCCCAGATTGGGCCCCAAAAGGTGAACTTACATTACAATTTGAGATAAATGTATTATTAGATTGTCACAGATCAGCAGACGGGCCAGAAGATTCAGATTGTTACAGCACTTGATCAGAGCTCAGCAGGCAAGCAGTTCATCTTAACAAATCATGATGGCTCTACCCCAAGCAAGGTGATCCTTGCCAGACAAGATTCCACTCCAGGAAAAGTTATCCTAGCAACTCCAGATGCTGCAGGTGTCAACCAACTGTTTTTTGCATCCCCTGATATATCTGCACAACACATCCAGGTAGATAATCCACTTTATTTCATAATTTTGGTTCAAATGGGAAAAGAAGAGATGTATTATTTCCAAATATGTCTGTCTGGGTTCTCCTTTTTAAAGTTTTTTTTAAATGGTGTACTTTTCCTTGCATTAGGACTCAGTATGGATACTTTAAAATTATGAAGAAAACTTTTCTCTTTTTTTTGGTAAATTCATTACTTTTAAAATTTATATCCTGGCTCATGAGACTAGAAAGAATACTATTATTTTTATTGTCTTTTCCAGCTCCTGCCATACCAACAGTCCTTTATTTCTGCTTCATTAATTCTCTATATGTTTTCATATGTTGTTGAAAACATACCCTTTTCTCCCTTGTCTTTGTCATTTAACATTTCCTTCTGCTTGTTCTCTTTTTCATAAGCTGTTGTAACTATTTTTCAGCTGTGTGAATTGTTTCCATGGTCATTTCTCCAAGACTATGTAGTAGGGAAGTGCATTACTCAGTGGGGGTAGGAAAATAATGCTAATGGGTTTGGGTTTACTAATGTGAGACTGGAACTAGTCAGGGTTGTAGCTCCCTAAACTGGTCCCTGGTGCACCTTACTCCCACACACATCGTATGTGCTGCTTCCTTCGTCCTTACCCTCCAACTTCCAAGCTTTCTGCCCCGTGTCCTCATGTGGCAAGGATGGGATGGCACTGATGTGAATTGTGTGAAGAACATGCGTAGGAGACCTGGGAGATGTGAGCTCCTTCAGGATGAAGTAGATTACTGCTCTCCACCTAAAGCATAATTACTGCATATAGTTTACCCATGTACTTTTACGCTGCTGTTAAAATACATCAGTGTGATAGGCCAGGCAACATTAGGATGGCTACAGTCCATTTAGTCCAGTATCTTACACTTAAACGATAGCCAGAAACAGTTGCTTAAGGAAGAATATTAAAAACTGGACAAATAAATAATGATTCTTCTGAGCATATCCTTTCATTTCCCAGAGTTGATGGTTTAGAGCAACCTCCTGATTTGAAGATGGCAGTGAGACCATCATATTTGATAACTGCTACTAAAGTTTAATAACCTTTTTTGTTATTTATATAGACTATATATCCTTTGGTCTGTATAATATCCTACAGTATAATTGTATGTTGTGCAAAGAATACTTTAGTTGATTTGATCTTCTGAGAGAACTACTTGATTAGGTGTCTTTTGCACTATAAGAAGCAGCTATAAAGGATTCTATTGTTTTTATAAATCACTATTATATCCTCTTTCAAGTAATCTCTTTTCAGCTGAAGACTCCTGATCTTTTCAGTTTGTGCTCTTCTGGAAGCTAGTGCACTACTCTGATTCACAGGTTGTACAAGCTTGAAACTTATCTCTATATTATGTATTATGTTTTGGTTTGTTTTTTTTTTTTTTAACTCAGATCTTTGCAAATGGACATCCAGGTCCTTGCTCCAAATAATTTGATTGCTCTGAATAGGGGAGCAGTAACGAAAGTCAATCCTGTTGAGAGGCATTTAAGCATGTTTAGTGGTATCATACATTTGTATTTTAATGAAAACCTCAATGAAAGCATGAACCAGATGAGAAGTGCAACATGCTGGTTTATAGAGCATAAAAGTCTGGACAAAAAATTAGAAGCTCTAATTCTCGTTGTGCAGTTTGGACAAAATAGGTTAGACAACAGAGTATTCTGTCACTTTAGATAAGATTTTTCTGTTGTCAGTTAATATGTTCAGGTAGAGATTTTTTTTCCTCACTTAAACTTGGTGAAATACAGAGTACCATTCATTTGTTGTCCTAGCAACTCCAGGATCTTCTGTATTTTCTCCCCTAAATTATCTTTTCATCTGCAATTTCATCTTTTTTGTTGTTCTTCTGTAGCCTTCACTTGAAATGCCCATTCATTTCCTCCGCAAAAACCTTCTCCTGTATTGTATCTTATCTTTACATTGACTCATTTGGCAAGGCTCTTTTTCTCATCATCTGTTTTACCTTCAGTGATTCTTCTTCATCTTAATAATAAATTTTTATTCTTCATGTTCAACGTTAGTTGATGAGTTCTCTGAGTCTGGGATCCCCTCATGGGCCAAATTCTGTAGTCCTTCCTCATGTGGAACTTCCCATTTCAGTGCAGGTTTAATTTATGGAAGGACTTTGAATTTGTTTATATATATTTTATATAATATCATGAAAATACATGATGTTAAGAATGGAAATTAGGAAGGAATGAAAGGTTAATATTATTTTAACTTGTCAAGATTATTTTTATTAAAAAGATATTATATTAAAAGAAAACTTAATGGGTGAATCTCAGAGACAGTATTGTTAACAAAGGCTAACTAGAAAGAAGTATGCTTGTTAAACATTCCTGTATATATCATCTGTACTATCTTCCAAACTTTTAAAAAAAAGGTGATTTCTTAATTTTCTCCATAGAAGGTAGGGTACTTTCTCTTTCGCTAAGTTATCTCCCTTTTTATCAGAGGTCCTGTTTTGAATATGCAAAGCAAGAATGAGAGAGTGACTTCCCATTAAGACACAGTAGAAGTTAGAAACTCTTAAAACTTCTAAACTATAATCTCTTTTTCAATGGGAAGAATAATTTTTTCTTTCCTGCTTTACATAGTTGTGAAGATGATGTTTGTTTGTTACTCATGATATGTGTGTTCCTTTTTTAAATTGATTTTTTTCTGTGCTTTATTTATGTCACAGTGGGATAGAGTTTTTAAAGCTCAAACAGAAGGCTATAGCGCCTACCCTGTACTGCCTGGTTTCTAATATTGTGTGCATGATGAAGTTTACAGGTGCTGGAGATAAATGAATGACACAAAGCAAGAATACTGTAATAATGTCAGTCTGTTACTGAAAGCCAAACTATATACCACTTGATACTTAATAGTAGTGTCCAGAGTACATTTTCTGTTGGTCCCATCGATGTGTATTATAAAAAAAGGAGCTAATGAATCTGATTGTAGATTTAGTAGCCTTTATAAAGGATTTTTTGTTCCATCTGTCTCTTTTGTACTATTACAAGTCACTAGGATATAAGTACAAAATTGAACAAAAGGTAAGACAAGGGTATGCAGATGCTAAATGTTTTTCAAAATGTCAGTCCATTCTGCAGAGGTCATATTTAGATTAATGAAATCTTGAATTCTTTCCGAAGTATTACAAGTAAAACTTTTGTTTCATCCTGAGAAGGAACACAGTGGCATGGCAGTAGCTCCTTAGAGTCTGTGAAGACTGTAAAATCTAGTCAAGAAAACCTCATACTTTGTAGATTTGGTCCCCTATCTTAGAGAAGAAACACAGGTATGAGATTTATTTTAATCTTTCTTGATGGTAAGAAAAACGAAATTCTTTCACACTTTTTTCCAGATTTTAACAGACAACTCTCCCAATGAGCAGAGCCTAAATAAAGTGTTTGATCTGTGTGTTGTATGTGGAGACAAGGCATCAGGTATTTACTTTTTTCTTCCCTTTTTTTTTTAAGATGGTGCAATTTTATGAAAGCAGTTTAAAATTCTTCTGAAGCTATATAACAGTTTGCATGCATATACATACATGTATACACACATGCACAAACAGAAAGGATACACTACTCTTTCAGTGGAGAATTACATTAAATGTTACTCTAATGTCCATGGGTGGGACCTATTTATTGTTGTTTTACATCATAAATTTAATGTTTTCTACCAGATAATTTTTGCCTTTTTTTCTTAGGCTGATACATTTTAGTTTCTATCATAAAAATTTGGCTGATAAAATTACTTAAGGAACAACATTGAGAGTTTTTTCTTTCTTAAAATAAGGTTGTGCAGTGAACTGCACAACTGCACAACTATTGTTGTCAGGTTCTCTTAAAGTGTATGAGAAACCTGTTCGTTATTTTACTTATGAAACCAGCAGGCAAGGGAGACTTTGCAAGCATATGAAAAAAGTGCTAATGTGAGATTTATGCAGGACAGTTAGTTATTTGAAGAACTGTTACTAAAATTGTAAAAATGCATTATAATTACAATTAAAAATAAGCTTAAGAATGGTGTATTCATATATTGCCACCAAAGTAGAGTTGTAAGGTAAGAGAACAAAAATGTTTTATGCACTACATTTTGTGCAATGATATTAAGAAACTGGAAAGAAGTATAGCAGGAGCAGTGCACTGGAGGATGTCTCACACATTCCTTTTGCATGTGTGCCTGCCATCAGGTGTTCCAGATCTGTCAGAGTTGGAATTACTGCCAGGGTGTCTTTTTTATTAAAGAGAGAGAGAGAGAGAGAACTACAAGGGCAGTTCCTTAGCATGGTTTAGCTGAAAGCTCCTTTTTCTTTATACTTTATTTGTTACAAGTAAGAGAGATGAGACATTTAACTTTGCTTTTTGCTTACCTACCTAAAATTAGACGAAATAGGGAAGTGGTTGCTCCATCAAAAGATTCTTATGGTTTGTCAATTAAGTCTGTATGATCAACCTCCAATAATATCAAAATTATGACAACTGCAGTTAAATGCTCCTTCTGGAAGTGATGGGAGTGAAGTGTATGAAAATGGGGGGGCAGGGGAAAGAAGTAATTAATGTTAGGATATCATAATAAAAAGTAGTAGGATGGGAGCAAACTTCCTAGAAAATAAACCCAATTAAAATTCTTCTACTGCAGCAAAGTTGAGCATTAAAAATATAGTTCCTAGAGCTCTAAATATGAATCAGACTTCAGCCATCTCAAAGGAAACTTCTGGCAAACATAAGGCAAAGATCTGGCTGGTCTGCTCCAATTGGCAAAACTCCTCTGGCTCCCCAGTGGAGGGCCAGAGTATTCCTTGAGAGGCTGGAGATCTCAGGAGCTGTTCCTCCTGTCCTGTCCCAGGGATATCGAGCAGTGATAGTGAATTTGGGGAGAGTGTCTTGTTTCCCTGAGCAGCTGCAGGTTCTGGGGAGCCTCCCATGTGAAAAACAGTATCATGCAAACTGCTTTGTGGTCACCTCGAAGCTTAAGTCCAAGAATCTACATAAAAGAGCAGGTGAAGAAGCAGCCCAGGCACTTGGCAGGATGGAAATTAAGTGTTCACAATCTAGCTGCTGTTAAAATGTTACGCTTAGTGATATTCTTTTAATATAAAATAAATTTTCATAAATTCCACATTAGGAGTGTTGATTGTGATAAAGGAATCTAGAAAACCTATCAGAATTTCTAGAAACTTCAGGCAGGCAAGATTCATGTATCTGAAAAAAAGTTTGTGAGGAGTGAGGAAAGAATCTAAAAATAGATTTTCCCTTACATTAGTTCGTATTTGAGATTTATTACAGAAATATGCCCTAGTTAGTTCAAAGAGCAGCCTTGGTGCCTCTGCAGTATGTATTTTGAGTATTTGTCAGTGATCTTCAGGTTTAGAGTTTTTTTTTTCTTCAGAATCATAGAAGTAAAATTCTTGGAATTGCCAAGCATGCCTTAATCAAAACCAGTACTTTTTAGTAATATTTGTGTTTTGTGCTATAGCAGAATCAAAACAATTAACTTCTGAAAGTTAATTTTTAAAATAAATTTTAAACTTAACTTTTTTCTGTAGTATATCCTAGAAATTTGTATATGTTAGAAAATTCACAGAAGAACTAATTTTCTAAAAAACCTATTTAGCTATTTTAGATTATTCTCTCATTCAAGTTTGACTGGAAGAACTTAGAATGTACCATTACCCTGTTAGGAAAATGAAAGGTGAAAGTAAAGCTTTGAAGTGATTACCTACTGTTTGAGCTTTCCATTGGTTCCATTAGATTTAATGCACACAATTTTGACAGCTGCATTTGTAATGAACAATAACAGGGCTTGGCTGTAGGGACATTTTAAAAAAATTGCTAAAGAATGTATAAATTAAAAGAGTTTCTTCTGTGTTCTTGCTAACCTGTTTCCTCTAGCTTTTTTTAACATTGCTGTCAACAGATTCAGCAAGAATTTTATGAGCAACTTACCTATTTGTAAAATTTGTCCTTTTGAACTAGAAAAATGGTTCACTTGCTTTTTTATGTTGTTTTGTAGCCACAAGATGTTTTAAGATCTGTAACCAATGGGGGGAAAAGTGTTCTTTTTCTGGGTAAAATAGCAAATACTTTTGTTTTTAATAAATATAAACTCTAAAAATATAATATTACAGTGTAAAATTAATGTTGTGATTTATGTTGTTCTGTGTCTAGGGCGTCACTATGGAGCAATAACTTGTGAGGGATGCAAAGGCTTCTTTAAAAGGAGTATACGGAAGAATTTAGTTTATTCATGCCGAGGAACAAAAGACTGTGTCATTAACAAACACCACCGGAATAGATGTCAATACTGTAGGCTGCAGAGATGCATTGCATTTGGGATGAAACAAGATTGTAAGTCTCCATAAGTGTAGCTGGCAGCTTCTACAAAAGATGTGCTTTTTATTAATACAAATTGTTCAGTTTTTCTATGTGTAAATTAAGCTATTAAATGTTTTGAATCTTTCTATCTTCTTGTAACTTTTTTCACAGGTGAGATTGTTGACAATTTCTATTCACTCTCGGCAAAGCTCTGCAGAGACAGCTATTCACAAGGCAGAGATCCATAGTGATCTTGAGTTCAGTTCTTACAGATTCTTGCAGTTTTCAAGTTCCTTTTTAGATTTACATGTATTTGATGTAGTGATATTGCAATACCACAGCAGTATCAGAATACTAAATAAGCAGAAAATCAAGCAATAGATGAATTCTTCAGCCCTGATACCGCCACACTGTTGCTATACTCACAGTCTTAGTCTTGTGCTCAGCTCTCTGCCATCCAGCAATATTTTGCTGACCCTCCTGAGCCTCTGTGGACATTCCCCTCCTTACAGCCTTGCTTCTGTCAGCAGAAGCCAGTAACACTTTTCCAGCACAGAGGAAATGAATTCAGAAAGGGAGGAAAAGCTGGGGGGTTAAAAGTGGATCTTTACCCCTTTACCCTCTAGTTCAGCTGGCAGTACTTTGGCCCCTCCACAGAAGAATTTTCAAGCAGACCAAAATCGCTGGGTTTGGGGGTCAGAAGGCAGGAAAAGGATCTCTCGGTCATGGGGGAATACTGAGCGGAGGAGAAGATTGTTTTGGGATAAGAAGTCTCCTTCCTCAGTGGAAGGGGGAAAGGAAAGAAAACTCAGCACCATCTTGTGCTATTGCTTCCTCAATGGGGTTATTTGTCCCTTGAAGAAGTCTTGACCCTTTCTTAGCAAACTCAGATCCAGCTAGCGAGCACGGAGTTAATGAAGGAAAAGACTTTTGCCTCCATCTCCCAGCCTTTCAAAGCACCATTTGTGGGTTATGGGCTAGCTTTAATGGCATTGTCAATACTTGATGATATTATGACTTTTGGTTTTATGGTACTTATTAACGTAAAAATTCCAATATCATCACAGTCCCGTACTAATTTCAAGGCTTTTCAATTTTTTCTTCAGTTAAACATTTTCCAAAACTGCATAATTGAAGAAAAAAAAGGTTTTTTCCTATTTGCCTTTGCATTTTAATATAATGAACATTCAGGATTCTCTTTATAGGCTTAAACAGTTTCTATGTCCAGTAAATACTGAAGAGGCTCTGCTAGCTAGTAGCTAGTGCTTATCAGGCTGGTGAATTGATGCATATTTTAAATTATGTATAGGCCTGGTTTGTGACTCTTTCAGTATCTTATTCCAATGTATAAAATTACTTGCACCACTTTAAAATTGTGGAAGAATAACTTACTGCATGTTTTTAAAATATTTGTCTTTGTAAATACCTTTTATTAATTAAGTTTTACAGTAACAGTGTTTTGTCATTGTTACATTATTTGTCCAGAAATTAAATTTCCTTTTAAACTTTTAAAATCAAACTGTAAACTGGTTTCTTTTAGCTTTATTCCATAGAGCTAGAGAGTTCCCCATAGGGTATAATACTGTAAGTTTCATTTTAATGGTCTCTAATTGATCCAAAGCAAGGTGATATATCTGTAGGCTGACGCCCAGATTCATTCCACCTAGTTTCACAGAGCTATTCAAATTAAAAATCTTATTCTCTGAAGTCAGTGATTCTGGGTCAGGATGTTGCCTAGATCTTAAATGGTCTGAATTGAACTTTGTCAATGTCCCTTTCCCTCTCTATTGTCAAAGCTTCTAACTTGGGAAGCTTCTTTAAGTGCATGAGGTTATGTGGGTTCAACCCAGACCCACAATAAATGGAAAAGGGTGCCATGAGTCCTTTAGGAATGAACTGAGAGTGTGGGATGGTGAAACTGAGAAGCAGGAGCTGTAAGCCTCCACTTAAGGATACAAATTAAAAGTAAGTCGTAAGGGGATTTTTCCCTTATTTGCAACTTGAAAAATTCAGTGTCTATATGTTTGGTCTCAGACTTTGACTACAACATTATTTCATTAAGAACAAATCAAATCGGTGTGCTGGTTTTTACCTGAGTTGTTAGCCTATTGGGTATGGGATTTTTTTTTTTTTTTTTAGTTGCATTCAGAATTATTATTAAAAGTGCATTAAATAAAAAGAGGAAAAAGGATTATTTCTTGGTCTGTAATTTGGGATGCGACTTCATAGTTGCATATTGTTTTGTTAGCTGTGCAGTGTGAGAGGAAACCTATTGAAGTGTCAAGAGAAAAATCTTCAAACTGTGCAGCTTCCACAGAAAAGATCTACATTCGTAAAGATCTTCGTAGTCCATTAGCGGCAACTCCAACTTTTGTAACAGACAATGAAACAGCAAGGTATGTAAAGTCTACTCAGAAGCAGCTATCTCTGTTTCCTGAAACAGGATAAATTAATTTTAAAATTAATCAAAATTAATGTGTGCTGTTTTGTGTCAGATCAACAGGTCTGCTGGAATCGGGAATGTTTGTTAACATTCATCAGTCTGCAATAAAAAGTGAGCCTACTGTGCTGATGACTCCAGATAAGGTATATGATGATATGGCTGATACATTGAGTTGATTGCTGTAATTGTGTATGTAGGAGGGAAGGGTGTTCTGTTTTGTTGCACTTCTGTTTTGTTAAGTTCATTTTTGAAACACTCCTTTAGAACATTAGCCAGTGTTGCAAATGCCTTGTCTTCACAAGAATGCTTCTAGCCTTGCATAGTAAAAATTCTAAAAACTCTAAAAGTAAATGCCTTCCGCTGTTCTTTGAGAGAGCTTGAAGGGCTGCATTATTTTTCTTTGTTTTGGACAGTCCTGACACTTGGATATTTCTTTTGTACCAAAAGAGTGATGTGTTTGCAAAAACTCACATGCCATTATCACGGTGCGTTTCATAAATACTGTTAGGTTTTTTTCCTTTGAATCACTAATTTTTTTTTTTGCAAAGCTTGTAAGAACTATCTCAGCAACCATTGCATTTCTGAGCTGGTTTCCCTTTGTTTCCATTTTGTTACACTTACTGATCCAATAAAGCCATGTGATAACTTCCCTATGCATGCACAGTAGGAAGCTTTTGTATTTTTCTAGCTGATATTAAATGATCTCATGCTGTTTTCATGCATTTTACCTTGCTTGCTCTGTCTGCAAAGAACCACATCAAAAGTAGTTTATTCCACTTCATTTTTCTGGCTTTATCTGTAGAGTATGACAACATAAGCTAAATGACATGTAGTGTGCTGGTGTTAGCAGCAGCATACTTGTCTTTAGTCGTGCACTTTCCTTTTTTTTTTTTTTTTTTTTTGTGGAGCAGGGTGGGAAACGTGTCTTAGTGCCTTTCTGAGTTGCTGATGACTACTGAATCACCTTGTTCCCTTGCAGTTAAATAAAGACATAAAAACCAAAAAAGCTGCAGCAGAATTCTTTTTTAGCTCACTTTTAAAGGTGACTTTTTATCCATTCCTTCTTTTCAAACATTCTCCTACCCTATTACTACTGACTCATTTACACGAGGAAGGAAGGAAGATGCTAAAAATATGATCTAGTGCAGTCTTATAGTCCTGGTGACTGACTAGTGAGTGGAGATGAGAAATTCTCTTTCTGCACTTGCTTACCATCTGTAGCATTCTTTCTGAAAGAAACAGATAGCTATTACTTGTAAAAGTAAATGTCTAAATATTTCATATTTCAGAAGCAGTGCAGTGTCTAATTGCTGCATTATGATTATCCATTTACTGAAAACAGTAATTTTCTTACAGGTCTATTCACACACTCAATCCTTCATTTGTGTGAAAGTTAGATTCTTCTACTGCAAATTAACTGCTGCCAATATGAGAGAATTAAAGACTTTACTTTTCCCTTAGGTTGAAGCATGTCAAGGAGATTTAAGTACGCTGGCAAATGTGGTGACTTCATTAGCAAATCTCAGTAAATGCAAAGACGTGTCACAAAGCAGTACAGAGTTGTCTATGATTGACAGTTTAAGTAATGGAGATGCATCGTTATCTGAACTCCAGCAAGAACAAGAAGCTAGTAGTGATGTTACAAGGTAAGGCATGTTACATTTGAAAATATAGGTAATTTAACTGCATTAAAAATAACAGCCTGAGCTCATGTAAAAGAGAAATCTTGTAAGATTCTTCCAAGTGAAATCATAAGGAAATTCCAATTGAAAAATAAATACTTTCCGTTGTTTGTACTTGAAAATAATTTCAATGTAAATCTCACAGCTGATTTTCTTACCTTTTGGTTGTCCTTAACATGTCTTAGATCTTGTACTATAGTCTAAGGATTTTGTATCATCCTAGAAAAGTGTTTGTTCGAGATTTCACCTGTGTAAGTAGTTTAATACCTGTAACTATTAATTGCCTTAAAAGCTTGAGAAGCATTTTCTTTCTACACAGAACTCACAGAATTCTCACTGTTAATACAAATACATTCATTGAGTATCTTACAAACTTGTGTCTTGCACTGGTTTTAACTGAGACATTTTTGCAAGCATATGTGTGAGATATTCTTTGTAGAATGTACTCGGTTATTCTGTCAGTCACAATCATATTCTTCCTTGGTTGTCATCTCATGCAAGCTTCTGACAACTGTCCCAGCAATATTCCTTTACAGACCATCTACATTGTACGTGCTGTTTTGAAAATGTGTATGTGGAATAAATCCATCAAGGAAAAAAAAGATTAGTATATAGTGAAGTAGTTTGTACTGCTGAAATATATGATTTCCCCTATAGACTCTCCTGCTTTGTATAATTGCAAACAGAACACATTTGTTCTGCTCCTTTCTTTGTATGCTGCTTAGAAAGTCAATATGGCACGCTGAGGGTAGGAGTGGATTCGACAGTTCAGCTCAAGTGCATCTACACTAATGCACGCAGTATGAGCAACAAGCAAGAGGAGCTGGAGGCCATTGTGCAACAGAACAGCTATGACCTAGTGGCCATCACAGAAACATGGTGGGACGAGTCTCATAGCTGGAGTGCTGCAATGGATGGCTATAAGCACTTCAGAAGGGATAGGCAAGGAAGGAGAGGAGGTGGGGTGGCTCTATATGTTAAGGAGTGTTTTGATTGTATAGAAATTGAGGATTACGATGATAAATTTGAATGCTTATGGGTAAGAATGAGGGGAAGGGCTAACAAGGCTGATACCCTGCTGGGAGTGTGTTACAGGCCCCCCTCCCAGCAGGAGGAAGCAGATGATCTATAAGCAGCTGGCAGAGGTCTCGAGATCTCTCCCACTTGTTCTTGTGGGAGAC
>NW_010143122.1:0-741 GCF_000699245.1 Pterocles gutturalis
TATGAACATCTGAGTTGCACTCTTTGCTCATGATATCTGCCCTGGGATGCCAGATGCACAAATACCCACCCCCCCCCATCTAGTTTGCATTTCTCAAATTTTACCAGCCATGGATGCTTTGAGGTTTGTTTAATCTATAAGGTTTAATCTATATGGTTTAATCTATAAGGTTTAATCTATATGGTTTGTTGCTCCCGTGCTTTTCCCAACTGGAAGGCATGGGAAGAAGGAGCTCACCCTCCCCATCCCTTAGGAGTGTTTATCCAAGACATTTCTCAGCGGCACCGGGAGGACCACCATGACTTCTCCCTGCAGCAGAAGTTGACATTTATCGTTGCAGCCTCCGCGGCGTCCCAGCAGAGCAGCAAATGACCTGCTCGTCATCGCCGGAGTGAATGTGGGATGTGAGCCTGGCCCTGCGGGCTCTGCGGTCTCCAGGCCTGCGTTTGAACCCTGCAATCACGCCTTTGCAACGCCCCACGCCCCGAGTCTCCGAGGCTACGCACACAGCTCCCACACAGTCCAGCTCCCGAGGTCCCTGGGGACACCAGCGCCCCGTCACCGCGCCCTGCCCATCGCCGTGACTTGGCTAAGGGGGTGGAGGGGTGTGGCGGTCACTAAAAGGTTCATTTCCCGAGACAATGAATGCGAGATGCTCAGACAAGCCGGGCAGGCTCCGTCCTTGTGCTCCAGCTTTGCTCCAGCAGGCATGAAACTGGGGAGAAGTGATTCAGCTGCTGA
>NW_010143122.1:761-2323 GCF_000699245.1 Pterocles gutturalis
GGCAGGTTTGGCTGGAGGAAGGGACGTGTCCCTGCCTGCCAGCTCCCGGCGCTGAGCTCGCCACGGCGCGGGTGAGCAGCGCCAAACCCTGGCTGACCCGGCTGGGAAGCTCTGCAAAGAACTGGGTCCTTTCTGGGGAGACCCGACGGGTCCTCTGGCTGAGCCCAGGGGGGTTTCAAGGGGTTTGGCGGTTCAGAGGCTGCTTTGGGAGCAGACCCTGTTTATTTTCCCAGATTTATTTTTCAATGAGGTGTGAGAGCTGCTGAGAACTTTCTCAAGCCCCCTTTAACCATCCCGTTGTAGCTGCAGCCCTGCGACCCCTGCGCCCACCATCCCGCACGGGGCTGGGATGGAAAAGACGAGATCATTGCACGTGGATAAGGACTCGTTTTAGGATTGGCATGGCAAATTAGCACTGCCACACATGGAAGGATGATGAAGATGTGCCAGCCACCCTACCCGAGTATGTGGGTGCGTGGCTGGGGGGTGCAGGGCAGTCATGGGATTGGGGAGGTCCTGGCCGGGCGCCTCCTGCTCGGATGCTTCTCTCCAGCAGAAATGCATTAAGAAGAAATTGAGTTTGGCTCACAGTGATTCCTCCGATCGATGAGATGAAATTTGATAAGGAAAGAGAAGGAATGTGCTCAGTGCAGGCAAAAACCCATCTTCAGGTCTTGCCTGGTGGGGAAAAAAGGGCAGGAGGGACGGGGTGGTGAATACCAGCCTTCCTGGAAGGCTTTTCGTGCCCATTTTTTTCCCGGGGGCATCCCAGGGGAGTTTTCAAGCTGGTTGTGTCTCAGGAGCCCCAGGGCCCATGGAAGGGCATCAGAGGGGGGCTGGTTTCAGCAGGGTGAGGTCCAGGGGGAGGCATTGCCCCCCATAAGCAGGGGTAGAACCAGGTGTAGAACCGATTGTGCAGCAAATCTGCTCCTGGCTGGGAGGTGCTGTGCAAACTGGAGTACTTTCAGATGACTCCGCTTCTCCCGGAGCGATGCCATTTTAGTGTGAGAGTGCCTGAGGGGGGAATCCCACCGGAGGGGGTCTGTGCTTTCATCGGATCAAGGATTTCTGCATGTGTCTGTCTCTGCTGAATATGCAAACTCTGCCCGGAGGCAGGAAAAGGACAGCCAGCCCCAGGACAAACGGACAGACATCCAGCCCCAGGACAGACACCCAGCCCCAGGACAAACAGACAGACATCCAGCCCCAGGACAGACCCCCAGCCCCAGGACAAACAGCCAGCAGCGGTCACGTCTAGAAAAGGATGCGCAGGAAGAGTTGAGACCCTCTGAGATGCTGGACAAACACCCAGCCCCAGGACAGACACCCAGCCCCAGGACAAACAGACAGACATCCAGCCCCAGGACAGACCCCCAGCCCCAGGACAAACAGCCAGCAGCGGTCACGTCTAGAAAAGGATGCGCAGGAAGAGTTGAGACCCTCTGAGATGCTCCAGAGGGTTGAGGATGTGTCGTGGAGCTGCTCTGCCTTCCCTCAGTGACAAATGTCACACAGGGACACGCACAACATCTCTGCACAGACGAGAGCAGGGAGGTGGCTGT
>NW_010143123.1:0-3110 GCF_000699245.1 Pterocles gutturalis
ACTTTAGATTTCATTCATTTTATACTTGGCCAACTCTAATGACTTTTCAGTGAAAAACTGTTCTATTATACCTACAGAATGTGCACTAGAAAATTAAAGTCACAGCATAAAGGATACAAATGAAAGATGTAGCTGAAATAGCCAAAGTTGTTCCAGTAGGAATAGGACAGTCTCAGGGAGTTGGGATTGTTCAGCCTGGAGAAGGGAAGGCTCTGGGGAGAACTTAGAGCAGCCTTCCAGTACTGAAAGGGGGCTACAGGAGAGATGGGGAGAGTCTCTGTGTCAGGGAGCGTAGTGATAGGACAAGGGGTAATGGTTTTAAGCTGAAAGAGGGTAGATTTAGATTAGATATTAGGAGGAAGTTTTTTCCTGTGAGGGTGGTGAGGCAGTGGCCCAGGTTTCTCAAAGAAGCTGTGGATGCCCCATCCCTGGAGGGCTTCAAGGCCAGGCTGGATGAGGCTTTGAGCAACCTGGGCTAGTGGGAGGTGTCCCTGCCCATGGCAGGGGGGTGGAACTGGATGATCTTTAAGGTCCCTTCCAACCCAAACCATTCTATGAAAAGGTACTTGAAAGAAAGGTTAGAAGTGGAGCTTGTTTGACTGAAAGAGTTACAGAATGGTACCTGAATATTTGCAGTAAAACTGTTTGCTTTAGGACTGAACTAGTATATGAAGTTGCTACCAGGACAGTGGGCAAGGGCAAGGAATAAAATCCAACTGTTTTTTTAGTTTTTTTGAATTTGGTTTTGTGTGTTGTTTATTTTTGTTTCATTGTCATTTGTTTCTTCTCATCCAAAGATACAGCTTGAGATATGAGAGAACCAACAGCAATCAACTCATGCTTTCTTTAGTAAGATCCCTGTCTTCCATCCAGCTGCTCTGCTGAGGTTTTTGTTAATGCTGCACAGTGTTAGACCCTCTGGAACTGACCAGCCAAATGAACACTACATCCTCACTTGCACTTAATCTCATTTGAGCACCATCTGGAGGCCTGAAAACACGATTCCTATGCATGTGTCTTTTTTCAGTCCCATGTCTGAAACTGAGTGATGGCTAAGTAGTAGCCTAGCAGAGTATCATTTTTAATGGCATAATTGAGGCAGTAGCATTGATGTTGAATATGGATATTGCCCAAGATAATAAAAATAAAGATTATGGGCTAAATGTAATTCCATGGTTCCTTATAAGTACTTGGAAACTTAGTGTTTTCTTAATAATTTTGATAACTAATAAAGTGTCAATGCTTGCCTATTTATTTAAATTGACTGCCTTTTTTCACAGTCTGAGTTGAGATTTAAGAATAGGATCTGTATCTGGAAAACTACTGTGTGCCAGTGTTGCTTCTAAATTGAGTATTTCAAGGCCTAGTTTCTTAAGTGTAGAAGGCTAGAGCTTTAATGATGAATCCTGAATGCTTTTGTGTGTGTCTTGATCTATGATGATCACCAGTAAATAAAAATTACGAATTAATATCCTGTGTTGTGGCAGGTTTTACAACTTTTGTAAAAACTAAGTCAGCTCTGCATTTGTCCTGGCCATGTCATAATACCTTGCCTGTCTTTTTTAAAAAATTGAAAACACTTATTGTTAAGTATCCTTTTTGTGGGCCAGCTGCAGGGCAGTTGGTGATCAACTTTTTGCAGAACATATTTGCTGTTTTGATTAGGGCAGTAACTTCTCTTCAACTGTAACTGGTATTTCAGAGGAAGGTTTGTAAAGCTTTGTAATCGATAGATAAAGAGGCATCCTGTCCCTGTCAAGGTTACATCCTAATTCCTATGGAACAAGAGCGTTTCTATCACAAATAGTTTTCTGTCTTTTCAGGAATCTTTCTGCATGAATCGCCTATGAATATTTGCGCAGCTGGACATGCTGAAGCTACCGTTCAGTTTCACTTGGCACTTGTTCATGGAGCACTTGTGCTAAGTGTTCGTGGAAGAAAGTGTTTATGGACTTCAGTTGTTTAGTGCAAAGGAATTAATTTTCTGACTTCATTCCCAGGTTCCACGTATGGGTACTTTTATTGGTGTGTACCTGCCCTGTTTGCAAAACATCTTGGGAGTCATCCTTTTCCTACGTTTAACGTGGATTGTGGGAACAGCTGGAGTCCTTGAATCTTTCATCATTGTGTTCATGTGTTGTGCTTGTGTAAGTTAACCTTTTTCTTTACTACTGGCCAAATTAGAAGGCATACTGCTGCCTTCTAATACATGAGTAGCAGAGAAAGATTTCTCCGTAAGGGTTAAGTATCAATGCAATGGAGAGACATGGGATATGTGTGTGTGTGTATATATATATATATATACACACACATATGTATTGAGTGTCACCTGTCATTCTCGCCTGTATGGAGTTTCTTTTGAGTTGATCACAGTAAGCTTTTGTTTGACGTTTTATATGGATTTTATTAAATCGGTTTTTAGCAAGTATTTTATAATTTACACTGAGATCTGAATGGTTCTGCTTTTCACAACTTCAGAACAAACGGAAATATAAACTGCAAATCAATCCACAGCATTATGCCTGTAAATTAACATTTTAAAATGTGAGACCACTAGTAGATGATATTGTCATAACAATGATACTTGATCAGTTTGTCACTACTATTTAATTAGAATAATAAACATCTTATTTTTAAGTATATTTAGTGGTCTGCATTCTTACAGTTGGTTTTTTTTAGAGATTGTCTCAAACATCTAAGTTAACTGAATCTTCTACTGAAAAAATTAGTAGTTAATTTACATGAATATCCCTAACCAAATATATGATAATTTTTGATAGCTGTAACATTGAATTTAAAAAAACAAAAAACCTAGTTTGGTTTGATCACTTTGTCTTGCCCCATCTTTCAAATAACTTTCAGGACTTTAAATTGTCTCTATTTCGTCTTTCCACAGACTATGTTAACTGCGATTTCAATGAGTGCAATAGCAACAAATGGTGTAGTTCCAGGTAAAGAAGAATTTTATCTTAAATGGTGAATGGTCAAATGATGGAAGCTTAAAGCTGGGATAAGAGAGAGTCTGAGATATCAGAAGTAATGCTTTTGTGTCAAGTGCATACTTTCTTTTAACTGGTTTGTAAATGAATCACAGAATCACAGAATGTTAG
>NW_010143124.1:0-25894 GCF_000699245.1 Pterocles gutturalis
ATATAAATTAATATACTTAACCCATATTAGGGTTAAATATATGGCCTAGAAAGGGGCTTGGACAGTTTTTCCCTATTTTACCCATTTTTTATGTGAAAGCTTGAATTCTTTCTGATTGCAACATAAATCTCTATTTGCAACTAGACGGTGAAACTTCTGAGCTTTTGATCCCCGATACTTTTTATTAAGTACAGCCTAACTGGAGTAACCGTGTAAAAGGCAGGAACCTAAACCGAAACAGCTGGAATAAATCTCGTGTACGGCAGCGGTGAGTGCCAGTCTCGCCGTAGGTCAGCTGCTCCGTTACAGACCCATCGTTTCCCAGGGCACTAATGGAGGCTGCCAGAAATGAAAGCGGGGCACACGCTAGAAGAGCTGGCTTTTTATTCTTGCAGATGGAGCTCTTTATTTTTCCTTGCTGGTTGAGATGTTCTAACAAACACTCGACTTCTTTGTCATCTTTAAAGTATGTAGAGAGGTGGAGAGTTGGCTTTTACTAAAGCAAATGGACTTGTGCTTTGAAAAGTCCCTTCCTGCAGTTTTTGGCATGACTGATCACCCTGCTCTCAACAGCCCCTGAGCTTTGTGGTACAGTAGTTTTGTACAAAGCTGTATTTTTAGGTGTTTAAGCTTTTAAAGCTGTGTCTCTTTGAAAACACATCCCTAGAAAGTCATCCTGTAGTTTCACACAGCGTTGGAGATGGGTGCAGAGGACTTGGGAAGAGGGAGCGGGCTCGGGGGCTGATGAGCAGCACTGCTGTGCATAGCACAAGTTGTCAGATAATATTCAGATAAAAATATTACATGTTAAAAGACCATTACAGCATGAATTCAACCATATTGTGCATTTGCTCTGAGGAGCAGTCCTTAGAGAAACGCTCACATCCCCTTCCCCACGCCAAATCCTCGTCTCCCCATCGCACAGAGCAGACGCAGCCTCGAGTATGCTGGGACTTACAGAACAACTTTTTCCCCATCGCCAGTCACTGGTTTCCATGTGGGTTTTTCTACTGTGGCTTTTTGGCAGTTAAATACAAACATTAATGCCCTTATTTCTGGAGCGGAGCTTTGAGATCCTGCCTTGACTGTGGATGCAGGGATGAGAGGCACCGAGGTTAAAACTAACACTAGCCAAAGGGTAAGTTGCTTGCATGCTTAGCTTGGAAGTACTTGAGCATTACATGCAAACATATGTTGGAAATGCCGCTCGCAGCCGCCGCGGGGACATTGGTGTGGGCTCAGCCCTGCTGCAGATGGGCTCCAGCTGGCCCCAGGCAGGCGCTCGGAAAATCAGTGCCCTGAGAAAAGCCTGGGCAACACGGAGGAACGGTGGCTGGGCAGAGGGAGAATATACTCCTCTGCAGGGCAGCACTGACCTTTTTCATCTCAAAAGCATCTCTGTCTGCATTCATCAGGGGGTGGAGGTGCAGGTCTCCTTTGGGCTGGCTCACACAGGCTCTGCTGAGGTTGCTCTTCCCTCTGTCCTGGCTCCTGTTAGTGGAGAGAAAAGACAGGTTTTGGCTGAGGACTCTGAGACCAACTCCTAGTCCTCCAAAGCGGGTACAAAGACCAAAAAAAAACCACCTGTCTCCATTTAAATCAGCCTAATTACAGTGGCTTTTTCCAGGAGCTGGCAGGCATGCTGCTGTGCCAGCACAAAGTGATTTGTGCAATTATCATCTTTCGTGTTTGTCTGGTGTTTTTTCTTACCGCGCTCATTTGCGGGACGTTGCTCAGGGAAGATCACCCGTGTGCAATGGGGAATTTTAAATTTAGGAATAGGGGGCCGGATTCTTACCTGCTGTAAGGAGTGGAGTAAATCGGTGGAGCTCTGCTGATTTACACCTGCTGGTGCTCTGGCCCACTGGGTGCCTGGAAATAGCAAGTGTAAAAGCAAAAAAATGGTTTCCCCATCCATCTGGAACACATCAGGGGAAGGAGAGGCATGAGAGCGAGCGCTTCATTTCTCAGTGTACGAGCTATTGAAAAGACTGGATATAGCTGAGATCATTATAACCAAGATTAGTCTTCTTGGAATGGAAAAGTAACGACAATCCTAATTTTACCAAATCCTCTGAAATTTACTGTCTTATTTATTTAACACCCCAGCCCCCTTCCTGCGGCAGAGCATCGGCTAGATTTATAGAGGTGCTGTTTAGTAATCGAAATACTTGGGGAGTTCATCCGCCCGGCCCGTGGGCTGCTCTGGTTATTTTCACTGTCACCGCTTGGAGGCCGTGGGAACCGGGAATGCAGATGGGAGCTCAGGGAGAAGACACAGCCCAAAAATCAGCCGGAGTCAGTCGAAACACTCTCCTTCCGCTTGCTTTGCAGGCAAAAAGTACTTGGCGTTCGTAGTCAGCTTTAGCTTTTGGTGCAGTTGGGAGGGGAACAAAGCTCCTTCCGTCCCCTCTTCAGGAGCTGCCTATTTTTATTTTTTCCAGCATATCTGTGGTTTTTTTCCTGCATGTAAGGAGAGGCAATATATATTCAGAAATTCCCTGTGCAAGGAAAGGTCGTGGCAGCAAGTCCGTGTTTGAATTGGAGAGCTGACCGCAGTTTCTCTGTGACAAGCCGTGGATGTCACCTGTCCATCCTAGAGCCTTATCGAAACTGAAAACCTCTGCCTGAAGCTGAAAAGAAGGAAAATCCCTTTGGGACAACACAGGGTTTTGTTAAGAAAGAGAAGAGGTTATCCAGAATCCGTGAAAAATGAAGGCAAAGCTGCCGACCTGGAAGCCGTTTTGCTACCATCATTTAATATTAGAGGAAAATACCTGGACTGAGGGTTAATAATTGTTGCTGGTCTTTTTGTAGCAAGTTCATAATTGCTAGGCTTGTCTGCATTTGTGGGTGTATGAGCTGTGCTGCCTTTTGGCTGAATATTTGCTCTTTTCTTACCACAAAAGTAACTGTTTTTTCCAGTCCAGCATGCCTTGCAGGAGTTGAAATGCATAACCTTGATTTCTCATTCAACTCTAAAGCACTGTGGGATTTTTGAGTTGTTATAAGCACACACAAACCCCCCAAACAACAAACCCTGAAAGATGAAGACAATGATCCGTAGAAGACAGAAGGAAAATTTCCTTTGACTCCTTCCGAGTCAGGGTTTTATTCCAAGGGGTTTGGTAGCACTGTAAGCCTTCACGCTTCGAGACGCAAGCCAAATTCTCACTAATAAAATTTAAAAGGCAATTTTCCTTCAGGGCACAAATTCTCATATAAAATCTCCTACATTTTCTTAAACCGCTGTCAGAAGCTGGCTACGGTTGAAAGCGGAATGCACAGTGGGATCAGGCTGCCTGTCTGAACCGGCGTGGCGGCTCTCGCGTGCTGCACCTTCCTATAGGAACACCCGGGAGAGGTGCGTTGTCACCGGTACCGCTGCATCCCTGTGTCCTAGAGAGGGGTAGTACCCTTGGTGCCAGCTCTGCTCCATCTTCAGCCCATTTGTATGCAGCTTGTTTAACCTGAGAGCCAACAGCCCGTCCAAGTGTTAGGAAATCAAAGCGACTTCTTGAGGTCTTTCTATCTCATCAGTTTCCTGCTGCAGCATGGGCAAAAATTATAGGAGCTGGGTATCTGGCAGTGAGAGGCAGGTTTAGGAGTGGCTTCTGGCTCATTCTGCCAGCTGTGCAGCATCTCCGGTGTGGACGTGGACGAGGGAGCGTGCCATCTGTACCTGGCAGCCTTGTGCAGGTCTGGTTCCTCTCCAGCTGAAGCTAGTGGGAGCCTTTCCCATCACTCCCAAAGGGCTGAAAAAGGTCTTGCAAATCCCACATGTAGCACTTTCTTCCTTTTTTTTCTTTTTTTTTTTTCTTCCAATTACTTTTAAAACATTGCACACCCCAATCACAAGAGGCAAAGGCATTCTGGAAATCCCAACCTGGGATTGCTTTCAGCTGCAGAAACCACTGTGGCAATATTCTCCGCGCCACATCTCAGGAGAGCGTTTTCATGTCACGTAAACACAGGGTTTCTCAGAAGTTGCTCTAAGAGGCTCTTAGAAAGTTTTGGGAAGGCGTGTTAGAGGAGATGTTAAATAGGATGGTCGCAAAGTGGGGGATGGAGTAACCTCCCTGCCTTCCATCCCTGCCTTCGACCCTCCGTTCCAGCTGCAGCGTACGTTATTAAGAGAAAGCAGTGGAGTTTGCCATATGTTTAAAACTTACCCACGCTGAATAATAATGCAGAGCATCGTTTCATCCAGACAGATGCTTCCTGGATCGAAAGGAGCGACTGGATCTGCTGGGAACGGATAAACAGCTTTGCAGCTCCCAGTTCCTGCAGCTCAGCTCCCTGGTGTTGTCCCAGCCGCTGTCCCTGCCTGGCTGTGGGTCCTCCTACCCTCGGCCTTCCCAGATCATCTGCTGCACAGGTTGATGTTGCTGAGCAGGGACCTCCTTGCTGGTGATGGCTGAGCTGTTCCTGCGCGGTCCCCTTCGGATGGCATGGGGACATCTCGCAGGCATCCCTTCCCAGGAAAAACCAGGCGCTTTGAGCAGGATGCTGTAACCCCGTGGTCCCTCGGTTACGAGCTGTCCTGGCTCTCCTGACTTTGAGGAATAAGACTGTTGCAAGCTTGAGGGAGAAGCAAACCAAACCATCACCAGTCTCTGAAGATGGAGAGGGATCTGAGGCTGAAAGCAGAGTGCCGGACCAGCCCAGCCTGTGCTCCAGAGCCTTGCTATGCTCCCAGCAAAACCCATGCACCCAGCCAGGTGGGATTCATCCGAGAGAGCTGTGCTCAAGGAAAAACGTAGAGAAGAGCTGCTGTGCTTGTCCCAGCTCACGTGCACCCATGTTTTCTGAATGGAAAAGTCCACGGTCCTGGGAGAGTGGAGACAAACTCCATCTCGCAGCCCTCTGCAAGAGCACTGCAAAAAGTGGAGACGTGAAAAAAACTATATATGAGAGTAACTGGCAGCGGCCAGCTCGCTTCTGCCTGACCTTTTCGGTGCTCTCTGACTCAAATACCGGCCATTCGTCTTCTCCTCCGTGGCAGTCTGGCAGGCAGAGACCAGCCACTCAGCTGGCAGGAGGTGACAAGAAACGAAAAGCAACTGAGAATGTTACCGTCTTGCCCAAGTATTTCTATATGGGATGTGAGGGCTGCGATACGGGATTTGGCTGAGGCTGGATCGAGCACAAACTGTGTCCGTATTCGGTGCTGTCTCGACCGGTTAGCAAACTCACTTGATCCCAGGTGGCCATCATCTGGAAAGTGGCTGATTGCCAAGTGAATCCAGGAGCTGCAGTCTTTATAGGAAACTCTTAGAAGATTGACTAGGCAGTAAAACAAGTGTTCTCTAGCAATTATTCTGCAGAGATTTTGGCCAGAGAGTGGGATTGAGTTTAATCAATCCCGTTTGTTTGTCTGGAGAGTCAGCTCAGATCTCTGCCGCAGACACCCAGGGAACGCTGGAGGCAACGTAACCTGTTAAACCAAGATACGTGTGGCCCTGTGAACAGAATACACCAAATTTGCCTTTTTTTTTTTTTTAACTCCGTCAACCCCTCCCCTTACTACAACTCAGATGCGTGCGGTCTTTGCTCATCCTTTCATTTTCCTCTTTTTTTTTTTTTTTTTCCTTCCATGTCTCTTTGCCCCAGGTTCCTGACTTTATTTATTTGTTTCTTTATTTATGTGTCTGCCTTGGTTTCTTCTGGTGCTTTGTTCTGTGCTGGAGGCAATCGCATGCGATGGGGCTGTTCTACAGCCCCACTCGCTGCGGGTCCCTGCCAAAGCCTGGCACTGGGCAGGAGGAGGAATGTGCTGGGGGTCCTGGTGGGACTGGGCAGGAGGAGGAATGTGCTGGGGGTCCTGGTGGGATGGGGCAGGGGGAGGAATGTGCTGGGGGTCCTGGTGGGACTGGGCAGGAGGAGGAATGTGCTGGGGGTCCTGGTGGGATGGGGCAGGGGGAGGAATGTGCTGGGGGTCCTGGTGGGACTGGGCAGGAGGAGGAATGTGCTGGGGGTCCTGGTGGGATGGGGCAGGGGGACGAATGGGCTGGGGGTCCTGGTGGGACTGGGCAGGAGGAGGAATGTGCTGGGGGTCCTGGTGGGATGGGGCAGGGGGACGAATGTGCTGGGGGTCCTGGTGGGACTGGGCAGGAGGAGGAATGTGCTGGGGGTCCTGGTGGGCTCCCACTGCTGCCCTAGGGACACTGTGCCCTGCAATGTCCCTTTGGGAGCACATGACGGAGAGCTGCCCTGTCCCCTACCAGCAATGGGTGTCCTTCCTGGAGGTGGGTCACACAAATTCCAAATGAGTTCCTGATGATCTGTGTTGTTTTAAAGGTTTTTTATTTCCAGATAAGTGACTTTCTCAGGCATGTTTGTTAATCTCTTTGGAAAATCTCAGTTCTGCTGTACGTCCAAGTTGTGGACAAGGAACAAAGAGCGATAAAGAACAACCTGCTGGCACAGTAATGCACGGGGCTGGCTGGTTGGGCTGGGTATTTATTGGGCTGGAGATACAGGCAACATAGAAATTAAGCTTCTCCTCTGTCTTACTCGTTCTGCTGTCCTTACAAATAACAGGGAAGTTTTGTGTAATTGCAGGAGATTCGAGAAAAGTTTATTTTCTTGGTTTATCTGTCCTGAGTTTGCAGTTTGCATACCAACCACATATTGTTTGCTGTCACTTTTACTGCTTCCCCTGGGCAGCTAATTATTTTCCTCTCTTTATTTTCTGGATCTTTTTGTACAGCAAGAGGAAAGAGGACCTTTCCAAAGGCACAGCGCTATGTGACTGTAAAAACGCAGGAGGAATTTGGACACGGTGTACACTCCCTAGAGGGGCCAAGACTCTTACAGAGAAGACAGGCCACTGTCTCCAGAAAGCCACGTGGCTGTCACTATGTTCTCAAGCTCGTTTCAGAAGACAGTGTGGGAGAAATGTCCTTTATACTGAGATTACTGTGCCTTGCTTTCCAAGTCAATGCTGGTTTCACATCCAGAGCCAGCACATGCCATGCTGTTGGGACACTTGGCAGGGATTTCCCATCTGCAAATCGTAATTACTGGGACAGAAAAAAAAAAAAAACCAAACCCAAACCAACCCTGGGCTGGTCTTGGTCTTATCTGATGGGATTCTAAAAGAAAAGGCACAAAAACCCCAAATACCCACTCCCCCCTGGAGATGAAATATGATATTTAATGCCTTCCTAAAATAGCTAGGACTGAAAAAAGCACCCCAATTTTGTTTTCTCTGCCTTGCAGCGTGTTTGCACGCTGGTAACTTGGATACTGCAGACAGTGCTGGGGCTGGGGCAGCGTGGCATCTGGCCAGTGTGTTGGGGGGAAACAGCTTCAAGATCAGAAAAAACTGAAATGTGAAATAAGTGGATAAATCAGCCTTGTTTTTCCTATATAATAAGCCTTTCTGGTACACTGAAAAGCCCATGGGTGGGGAGGTTGCTCTCCCCTCCTTGCAAGGTCATAATCTCTTGTGGATTGAAGTTCCCACTGCATCTGTGGATCCTGCAGAGCATCACTTTGGCCGGGCAGCCTTTCCAAACCTGCATCCTGTTTACAGCATCCAACTTCCCATCGGAGAAAGCTGTAATTTTTTGGTCTCCAGCAGAGCAGCAGGTCCCAGGTCCTGGAGCCACCTTTCCAGTAGATGGCATCAAAGACAGCAAGTTCCTCTGCCCAAGCCAGCTCCCCATCTCTGGCTCAGGAGAGCTGTTTCCCCACAGTCTCATTTCCCAACAGTGCTGGAGCAGATGTTCTTAAAAAAAGCAAGTTCCTTCAAGCAGCTGAACCTTAAAAAAAGCAAGCTGCACGTTGTGTCTGTTCTCCAAAATCATGGTCCCTAGGTTAGCAGAAGGACATCAGGAGGAGTGGGTGGGTACGCAGTGAGGTGTGGGAGGAGGGAACGTACGTGTAGTTTTTATTTTTAAACTTAGACCCCAGTAACTTTTAAATGTAATGACTGTAACATACCCAGCCCTTGGGAAGTGTATTTAAGCTGCCTCCCAGTGCTTGCATTTGCCTTAGCAGGATTTTATGGATCTATTTTCACTTAAAAGGAAAGAGCTGGAATTTCTTCCTGCTGGGCTCATCATCTGCTCTATTTGTAAGTTCAAATTAAAAAAAAAAAAAATTGCCTTCATTTCTTTGCTAGGCCATAGATATCGTATATACGTTGGGATGAACTCTTCAGTCCTCACCTGTTCAAGGTAACCTTGGCTACAGCCAGCAGCAGGCAGGAAAGAAAACCAGCCTTGTGCTTTCCAAGAACAGATCGGAGTGCCTGGGACCATTCAGGTGTTATCTTTGGTTACAAGAGCTGAAAAGCTGAGAAGAGTGCTTGAAATGGGAGATAAGAAGGACCTCTCCAGGTGACACTTTATTACGTGATGCATTAAGATTTAGCAGGCACCTGCAGTCTCACTATTAGTATTTTTTGTTGAGAAAGAACAGGTGGGCGTGCTTTCAGAATGGTGCTGTGCAATGGTAAACCCTCTGTCCCAAACATATTCCTCATTTGTAGCTTCAGGAAGGTTTCTTTGCATGATAAAACGACCCACTCGACAATACCTGGGGACTTCACCCCAGTGACGGGTCCCCAGCCCTTAGCTCTCGCATGCAGTCCCCATGAGACAGACAGAATTTGGCTTTGCGTGCGCTGAGGAATGAACGAATAAATAAATAATCCTCCCTGGCCTATGCAATTCACCATTTATAGTCATGCAACAAAATCCTGCATTCTGGTTTTCAGAGAGCTGGGGGCTGGCTGGGAGCAGGGAGAGGGGGATCCTGTCTGGTTTCCACATCGCTCATGTATATATAGATATATATGACCAGAAAGGCCAGAAGGGCCTCTTTTTGTGCTAAGGCTATGTAAGGGCAGCAAGGGAGTCTGTTATTTGGTTCACAAAATTATTTGGCTGCTGTCTCACGGACTGACAAGGTCTTGTCTTTCATGGCTTTGGCCACTGTAGTTGCTTTTTAGGGCACGTACATTTGCCCAGATTCAGTTTATCTCAGCTAAAGTGGATTTCCTTTTGTTTGTTTTGTTTTTCTTTTTTTGTTTTTTTTCAATATCCAGTTTATGGGGCTGTGAAAACAGCCATCCATGGTTGCTGCAGTTCTGTAAAACACTTTATTTTTCAGCTCATCTGTTTTCAGTGAAGCACTTAAGCATGTGCTCAGCTTTAACAAAACCTTAATCTTGTCCCTTAAGATAAGGACAAGTTCAAGTATCTTGCTGAAAAAGGAAAGATTTGCTCAATCTGTGGGGGGTTCAGTGTTCACCATAACTCCCTGAAATAGCTATAATATGGAATAAATTTGTCTGCTCCTGCTTAATTCTCAGCAGAATCCACTGATAGTACAAAATGCAATTAACAAGTAAGGGCTTCACTCTAAATCATTTTGTCCTATTGTCTGCCCCAGAGCTGGAGCAGAGAGAGGTCTCGGGGAGGAGATTGAGTCTGGTTGTGTTCCTGCTGTGCTCCTTGAGGATGCCTCTTCAAAAAGCCGGCGGCTTTAGCCAAGAGAGCGATGTATTATCACCCTTTTGAATAGCCCACATTACTGTTCTCGTACAAAAACCGATGGAAGGCTCTTTATGTAAAACCAGAATTGCATGAAAATTAGCTGGGGCTGCTGAAGTAGCATCTGTGTTATCTTTTTCTTAACCCTGCTTTATCTCTCCTCATCTCAGCACGTATAAATCCTCTTGCTAATGGGATTTATTGCACAGAAACCTCCGGAGCAAAATCTGTGGCTTTTGGAGGAACACCTAGCTTAGTTTTCTCAGTAAATCCCATCACTTCTGTTCAGGTTGTTCAGCTGCAGCATGCTCCTGCGATCGTGTGCCTGCTAACTTTCCTAGTTCTCACCAGAGTTATTTGGCAACATAACCAGAAATACAGACTCACGTGCATTTGAGGCTTCTCCTTTTACATCCCAGAAGCAAAGGAGCCCAGCAAAGGGAGGTGTTGAAGGTAGTAACTCTGTTGTTAGGCTGACGTTTCCTTTCTTCTTGCCTGCGTGCCGTTGTTTGCCCATGTCCCGGTGCACGCTGCTCTGAATGCAGCCTCTGGCTTGGGGGCTGCCTGGCTGAGGTTGAGCCAATTTTGGTGGCAGTGGTGCTGGATGCTAGATAGGAGCTCCTGGCAATTTTTCTCTAGCTTTGTACCCTCACTCAGAGCCTTCCTCCCATCCTAGGTGTTCCCAGCCTGTCCCCAGATGTGCATCCCCTTGACCGTCTTCTCCCCACCATACCTCTCCCTCCACTCCTGGTGATTTCATTTCAAAATCAAAGCACTCGTGGGGAGGGGACCTCTGCGTGGGGTGTTACAGACCTGTGCCCGTCTGATGGAGCAGCTGGATTTTTTGTCTAGCCTTGCTAACAGATGCTGGGCACTTCTATTTCATATCGTTGCTGTTCTGAAGTCCTGTCTTTGTCCCTGGATTAGACTGAATCATCTCCTTAACCTCATCTTTTATTTCTCGATGAATTTACAGGGTGTTTAGCTGTTTGGACGTGGCTACTTCTGGCTGCAGGCTCTCTCCTTTCTGGGGCTGCCAGCATGAGTGATGTTATCTTATGCTTATGTGTTCATCTTTCACCATCTTCTGTCCCTCCAGCTCTTGGCAACCTAACGGGCGCGTAATTAGGTTTGTTCCCTGCAGCATTTCCCTTGGCGATACCTCCTCTCTGCTCAGTAGGTTGGGTATCTCTCTTCTCAGAGGTGATGGTCACTGGTGTCCTTATCTCAACCCACGAGTCCTCTTTGCCATTTAACCCTTTTATTCTCTCCCCTATGATTGGGTGGGGGTGGGAATTGTGTGAGCGGTTGTGTGTGGCTTGGCCCCGAGCCAAGGGCTAACCCACCACAACTGGGATCAAACCCTCTCTGCCTTGCTTGTAAACTCATACCATGGACTTATCCATCAGGCAAGCAGGATTTTTAAATCAACTTCCAAATTCTAGTGTAAACTCTCCTCCCTCTATTAAAGTGGGGCACACCCAGGTGTGCGCAATCGAGGACTCAATATCCAGGGTAAACATCAGTTACTAACTGGGTTAACATGGCCACTTAAGGCTGTCTAAAGAGAGATTATCCTGGAACTGAAACGCTCACAGATATCATGACAGGGCTCAGCAGCAGTAGGGTGGTGGCAGGGTGGGTTGAGAAGGGCTCTGCTGGTCCCAAACTCCCCATTCAGGCGGTGATTTGGGGTTGAGAGAGGTGACCAGAGCAGTCATAAAAATCCGAGTAAACTTCTGTATCACAGTCTGGGGGAAGACATGAGTATGGCCATGGGTGTGTTGTAGGTGCTGTGGCACCAAGACCAGAAGGGTTTGCGCCGTCAGACTTGTTGCAACAAGTCGCACATCTCCATTGTGTGTTGGAGGCGAGGTGTTGCTGCGTGGCTGTGCTGAGCATGCTTTGCTTCAAGCGTGACCTGAGAGCTATTTTGATGGCAGGAAACCTTTAGTTCGCATGCTGCTTGGTGACACCTTGACTCATAACCACAAGCTCTTCCTGAGCTCACATGTTTTCCTCCCCAGCCCTGTCTTTGAGCAACTGCTGCTTTTACAGAGCCTCTCCACTGCTCCTCATGTGCATTTCCAGTTCTCCCCACAGCTCCGTCTGTCTGTCCAGGGTTAGAGAGTGGCTTCCTTACCCCAGGTGCTCTCCATCCCAGCGCACTTCTGCTGGAGCGAGTG
Source organism: Pterocles gutturalis (assembly GCF_000699245.1). Lineage (NCBI taxonomy): Eukaryota > Metazoa > Chordata > Aves > Pterocliformes > Pteroclidae > Pterocles > Pterocles gutturalis. Next base: position 11,693 of record NW_010143124.1, read on the forward strand.
GTTGGGTGTCCAGCAGCATATATGGCCTGGTGACACTGGGGGCACCTGGAGCAATGACACCAGCTGGGCTGCTTCTCAAAAAGCAAGCCCTGGCGCTGAATTTAAATAAATGATGCACCAGCCCGTTGGTGCTTTAACTGTCCAAGTCTGCCCAGTGATTTTGGGACCTTGCTTCCCTTGGGAGGTAAGTTTGGATTTCCCCCATGCCCTTCAAAGCATCTCCAGGTGGTTTAGAAACAAAGCTCTTGCAGGAAGGCTTACTGAAGACAGGCGAAGGTCACAGCTGGTAGAAAAAGGATCACAGTTATTTTAAAATAGGGTTTTCGTGGTTGGAGAGGCTTCAGGAGCACTGACTTTTTGACTTTGCAAACGTGTCGCTTCTGGTAGGAACTGGTTGGAGACATCACCTACAGCAACCAGCGTTCTTCTGATTCGGACAGCATCCAGAAAAATGGAGAGGGCTCTGTGTTTTGTCTTAAAGAAATACAGAAACAGGTACTGCCAAAGGAGTGGAAGAAATTAAGTCTAGCGCTTTCCAGGAAGAATGTCCTGTTTCCAATCCCCTCTTCATTTGGCATTTAAAAAGTTGGATTTAAGTAGGTCAGTTCCTCCTAGGGCTGCAAAGGTGAGAGCCAGAGCTGCAGAACAGAGGTGCCAGCGCTTCCCCTCTCAGTCCCGACCTCCAGGACTCCTGGCATTCCAGCCCTGTGGCTTCTTGAGCTCAGTTTCACTTTTCTGATCAGAGCTTTGCTGGGTCGCTGCTGATGTACGAATGATAGTCACCTTTTCCCTGTGGCTGCTGGTAGCAAGGAGCTGGAGCAGGTTGGCAAATGGTGCAGCTCTTACTGCAGTGATACACAAAATGTATTTGCACCGAGTGGTTCAGAAATATGAGCTTTCCTCTTCTCTTCCCCAAGCTGCTGGATCGGAGGAGACTGAGGAAATCTGAATTTTTATAACTGGAGGGCAGAGGAGGGATGGAGCATGGAAGTAACGGTCCAGATCTATATTCCAGGTATTTCTGAGTGCACAAGAAAATTTTATCTGGGTGCATCGTTTAAAGCAACATGAATTCCAGTTGGATGAAGAAGCTAATTAAGTGCTGCAGGCTTTGGAAAATACATTACTATTTTCAACAATTTGACCCCAAACATCCATTAGAACTCTTTCTGATGGATAATATGTGTTACGTGGTTTTGTTTTAATTAGAACAAGATTGTAATCTGTACTTGGGTTAAGTTCATTACACTCCTAAACTTAATACAATCAAAAGATCAATTGGACATTGGCTAAGTAAGTCCACTGTAATTAACATTTACAGAAAACTTTTAATTGCGTTCCTGTCCTTCGCAGGAGGTGATGAGGGAAGTGACACCTTTCTCCCTTACGCTGCTGATGTGTAAATCAGGTTACAAGCACAGTATCTATCATGTGTTCCTAACTCGTGACCAGCTGGACTCTGTAGAGGTTGGTTGGGAAAGACAGCAGCTGAACCAAAGACACCAAGACCCAGAGGGTGTCACGGTATGGCCCTGTCCTGTCCCAAGACAGCTGGCTGAGCTGGACAAGGCTGGGTGAGCATCGCGGTGGGCTGGTCCAGACCAGCGTGGTCAGCTCTGGCCAGATGTCCATGGTGGTTTTTGGGTGGAAAGTGGAGCTGTAGGGCCAGGTCCTGCTCACCTCCCATCTGCTGGCACCTTGCTTTGGCCTTATGTCAGGCCTGGGCTCTTGTGACATCCTTTGCCCTCGTCATTACCCCACCTTGGGTGGGATTTCCATGCCCCGCTTTGCTGCGGCATCCTGGCGTTGCACAGCTGAAGCTCAGAGGGACAGCCGCGGCTAGTCGCCGAGCCATGGGGAAGCTGGAGTGGTGGACGTTACCTTCCACATCAATTATCACGAGTTCACAACAGCTCAGAATTCAATTAGTGCTGTCAGCCAAACAGGACGTGTCGCAGGGATGTTCATGGAGAGGGAGCTCACCAAGCGATGCACCAAAACATTTCATAGAATCATTAAGGTTGGAAAAGACCTCAAGGATCATCAAGTCCAACCCAACACCACCTAACTCACTAAACCATGTCCCTAAGCACCACATCTGCACGTTTCTTGAACACCTCCAGGGATGGTGACTCCACCACTTCCCTGGGCAGCCTGTTCCAATGCCTGATCACTCTTTCAGTGAAGAAATTTTTTCTAATATCCAGCCTCATCAGCAGGGAAGGGATCACCAAGGGGAGAACAGCACCAGTGCCAGCCTGGGATGCTGTACGGGGACACACGGGTGGTGCCCAAGGCTGGTGGCACAGGGCTCTGCATGTTGTTGGGTGGGCAGGTACGTTCACCCACACCCAACGATGCAGTGGAAGCCGTCGAAGCCAGCGAGCAGCACACGGAGCCGTGGCAGCAAGCTGTGCCTTTTTGCACCGGCAGCCCCTAGGTCTTCTCCAAAATTGCTTGTCTGCAGATAATAATGAATAGTCCCTTTATACTTAGTAACTGGGTAGTGCTGGTTAGGCTCCCCGAGAAAAATCAGCGTCCCTCCTCGAAGGGACAGAATGACGCTCCTTTTTCCATATGCAGGCTGCATAATTCACTATAATTTGATTATCTCCGTGCACTCAGAAATACACCACATGGCTCTTCTGTAAGTGGAGAAGATAAGAGGCTATACCAGCGTGAATTTTCTTTAATAAGATTACACTATGATAATAGGCTACTAGAATAATTTAGCTCCTAATGATTTTGTTCTTTCTTGCTTCCACATGATCAAGGGCAATAGACGTTGAAGTTGCAGAGGCTTTTTTAATTATGCAGTAGTAAGTATCTGTTTTATGTAACAGCTTTAATATTCAAAGGGCATTTTTGGTTTTGTGGGAAACACTTATTTTGGTGTTGCCATTTCAAGGCTCTGTGTGTGTAAGCACATGCAGGCGGACGGTCGGATTTCTGCAATATACCCGTGGTGTTTTTTGTGGGAAAAATCCAAGCGTTGAAACATAATGCAGCCAACCAAGCTGTCTGGAAGGGGATCAACCTTGTAATACTTTAATCTGATTTTTAAAAAATTGTAAATGTTTTCTTCATGGGGATGGGTTGCCTAACATCAGGCATTCCAATTAGGGAACGCTGGCTCGACTCCCTCGGGGCCTCAGTTTCCCTTTCGGTAAAACAAATGAAAGAGTCCTTGGGACTTTTAAACCTGCCTCCACGCAATCCCAGCTGGTTTATATTGCACCCTGGGAGTGCCGGGAGATTTACTTCCCTAAAGTTTGTAAAAACTCTCTAAGATCTTTAAAGTAAGAGCGCAAAGTCTTTTTTTTAACATTCCCAGAGGCAGCGCTAGGTAACGGTTGTCACCTGGATTATATCCAGTCTTGGGAAGGCATAATTTTATCCACGATCCTACCTGGCACCGAAAGCTTTTAGCTCTCCGCCGTGGAGTTGGCGTAGCCTCCGCTGCCATCTGAACCTGCTCTGCGACGTGACAACCTCCCTTGAATCGCCGCTCTTCTGGCCTAACCGTGGCTGGGTTTGGCCCAATTTGAACAATAGCTCTTGAGTTGAATTTCTATCAGCGTAGTTCCTGGCATAAGTGGGGAGGGTGGAAGCCCAGTGCTCCACATCTGTTGATGGGAACTGGATGTCACGTTGCAATTCAGAGATGGTTTGTGCGGACTGGAACTGGAGTGGAAGGAAGCAGAGTTCTGCAATGAAAGACTTTTGAGATCTGCTCTGAAAAGGCTTCTCACCAAGCATGACATGCTTCCCCACCCCGCGGTTGTGTCTTTGTGGCTTTTGTAGCATAACCAAGAGGCCAGAATTCACACCAGCTGGTGAGTCGTGGTCAAATTTTTTCCCGTCTTCAAGGACCTCTCTGGGTCCCCATGGAGAAAGGAGAGAGAGAGAGATGTCCATGCATCTCACGAAGCTTTGGAGCTGCACAAAGGATGAGGGGTTTGCAGCAGATGGTGTTTGCACCAGGGTCGCTTGGTCTGAGACCATTCACCATTGCCACTTGGGCATGGTGGTGGGCATGGTGGTTTTCACTGGGGCGTGGTGGTGGGAAACGTAATCCAAGCAGGACTTCAGGTTTAGGGACGGATGAAGGACACCAGCGTCTCGAACACAGCCTTGGCTCTGCTGGCTAGAGGAAAGGTTGTGTAACCCAGCGCTGGGAAACTCATCAGCTGCCTGGGCTTGGTTTGTTGTTTCTTTTCCAGCAGATGCAAAATAGCAGTAGAAATTTTCCAGTTAGATGAGGCAGTGGAGTTGGGGGTTCTGGGGAACAGGAAAAAGGATCAGGTGAGTTTTGCTTTGCGGTGGTAAAGGTCTTTCCCCGCTGCCGTTAACGGGAGGATTTAACGAGCACGTTCTCCAGCCACTTGTCTGCCATCAACCCCAGGCTGAACCTTTTGCTTAAGACCTGACTTTTCATTTGGGACTTGCAGGGCTTTATTCTGCAAGCTAAATCAGAGCCCAGATGGCTTAGAAAAACCCAGAGAGCTCCAACCTGAGAGCAGCTCTTGCCACGCACGTTCGCATGCTCTTTCAACAGGCTGGGGCAGCTCTGCCAAGGGTGATTTCAGAGGAAGCTCGGGAAGAAAATCCAGCCTCGTCTGTTGTCCTTTCTTTGGAGAAATTCTGCTGCCTTTGCGATGGGTAGAGCAGCCAAGAGGAAAGGCTTTTACAAAGCTTGGAGCTGTGTGTCCTGCTTCCCTTCTTCCTAGGACATGTCCTCTTCCTCCATGATGACAAAAAAGAGATTTTTTTAGGGCAAAGAGGACAAAACAGCAGAAGCTGGCTCTCCAGAGCTGGTGTGCTGTGGTCGTTTGTTCGTGGATCTGCAAGCATCTGTCATTTCTAGCCCGGGGGAATTTAATCCCAAAGAGCTCCGGGGTGTTCCAAAGGGAATTAGTTCAGCGTGTTTGTATGTGAAGCCGCGCGCTGTGCCGGGTGGCTGCCTGCCACCGCTCGCCGAAGGTGGATGTGTTTCAGAAGAGAAGCAGTTTGCACGTATATAAATATTCAGCGCCTGCGGGCGAGCCGCAAACTGCGCTAGTCGGCATGGTAAAATATTTCCTGAAATTTGCTGGGAGGGGTGCAGGGTTTGCCTCGCTAGCGGTAAAACAATGTCCCGGAGGAGTCACACCTCTCCTGCCACAGTGACATCCCTGTGTCCCGCCGCATCCCTGCAGACCGAGGAGGTGTCTTGGAGGAGTCACACCTCTCCTGCCACGGTGACATTCCTGTGTCCGGCCGCATCCCTGCAGACCGAGGAGGTGTCTCTGCCCTTGGGCACTGAAGGGGTTTTGGGGACCTGGTGGCTGGTCCCAGCTCCCCACACAGCGCTGGGTTTCTGTCCCTGAAGACTCCAAAAGTGGCTTTGCAGGTGTCCCTCCAGCCTTCGTCTCGACACCCGGCTCCGTGCGCTGGGCAAGCAATGCCTTGGCTCTGAGCAAACACCCCCGCTGCTGCTTCCGCTCGCTGGAAAACTTCTAATTAAAGCCAGATTATTGGTCTTGGCCCTTCTTGTTACTGTTTTGGTTTGGGGTTTTCTTTTTTTAAGTCCCTTTAAAATGTCTGGATAGATGATATCGAGGTTAATTTGCTTGGGATAGAGGAAGTGTTTTCACATGGTGGCTAAATGTTGTTGGAAATGAGGAAAATTAATAGCTGCTCGCTTAATCCTGATTAAACTGGCAGCTGGGAGATATTGATCAGCGTGTTCACAGCAAACTATCCCTCTCTAATGCGCAGGGTAAACAACCCTAGGACTGCGGTTACCTTAACCCTTCCCACGTCGGTAGGCTCCCGCGGCGGCTGAACCAGAGCATCGCCTTTCCTGCTCCCCAGCGGAAGGTCTACGTGTAGGGTTAGCTCCCCAGGCTGGCTTTACCCCAAAATCTCCTGGGATTGCTGAGCAGGTCTGGCTGTCCCTGGGCAGACCATGGGGAGCCCTCTCTGCTGGGGACCCTTGGTGGCCCGCGCTCCCGGCTGCTGCTGGAGCTGTCATATAGGGTGCTTGGAGTGGATTATATTTCATATCATCCAAAAAAGCTGCCCTGAGAGAGTACTCAGGGGGTTAGCAGTGACTGATTTTAGGGGTTTAAATCAAAACCACAACTTGGCCAGAGCGGGCACCAGCTTGGACCTGGTCCCAGCTTTGCTGATGTTTCTAAATCCCGCTGCTTCCATCGCTGTCAGTCATTTTCCCACCCATCCTTTTTATTTTTGACGTGTGCTTTCTAGGGACAGATAAAACCCCTGCACTTCCCTGCCCACCTGTTTGACTCAGCTTCAAAGTCATAAACCAGAAAGCAATTTGGAAGCTGCCAAGAGAGGGAAGGAGGCTCAAGGAGCCCGACTTTCTTCCTCAGGTGCTTTATTATTCTCCCCAAACACATGTTCTGCATTAAAGGCCATGCATTCTTAATGCAGGCACTGCCAGGGTGTCTCCAAACAAAATAAATTGCTCTGGGTTGGGTCTGCCTTCAATATTCACAACATCACTGCCTTTTTGGACCTCTGGATGCTGCACTATGGTCGGGTTTTTTGTTTTTTTTTTCCCTCCAGGGCCCGGGTTAATACAGACCAGGTCTGGAAATACCTGGAAGTGTCTTCAGCCTTCCAGGGAGCGAGGGGTACTGCTGGAGGGGTGGGCAGTAATGTGACAAGACAGAGGAGCAGCTTTCTGGAGGGCACCCAGAAATGTGCTTTCCCCGAGGACACGAGTACTGCGGAGGCTTAGTTTTCTCCTCAGCAAAAATTTCATTTAAAAGAGCACAACTCCTGCTGTTGGAGGTACCGTAACCAATGCAGAATTAATTCTTCACGGTAGTTCTCGGTACTGATCTACCATTTGGTACTGCTGGAAAAGATCAGTGATTATTTCTTAAATGATGACAAACTATTTTTCCCCATGGAGGGGAAGTGACCCTCCCGATATCTCGGGCAGCACCACTGCCAAAACCGGCGGCTGGTTCCCTCCCATCCTCACCCTTGCTCTGCTTCTCCATCCTGGTGCTCCGCTCACCTCCCACTTGATGGGCTGAGGGTTCCTCACCCTCCCAGGTATCCAAAGGAAGATATTTCTCCAGATGTTCCTCCTCATGGCACGTGACATTCTTGCAGGAACGTCCATTGTATGCTGTAACGATAGGCACTGTTATAATCGCTGTCTTTGGGCAAACAGGCTCAGGCTCCCTGTTTTCCTTGCTACCCTTTTTCCACCAAATGTTCCTCTGTAGGTGCATCCACACAATAGTTGACTTTCAGCCTACACTTGTATCCTCTGTGCTCCGGTCCGGATGATTGATCGTTGTTGGACAGCATCTCTCCAGGATGCTGACCATCCTTTACGAAATGTGCTCTCGCTGACCACAGGGCCAGCTCATCCTCGTTGCAGCCAAGTTGATGAGATACGAAGCGGTGGCAGATGAAACCTATCTGCCGCAGGTGAGTGGAGTTAAGCTATTTTTCAGCTGAGGAAGCAGGCATAAATCAAAATGGAAAAAGTGATGGAGTTCTGCCTTTATTGCCAGGGTGCTGCTATTCTTTTTTTTACATGGTAGAGAGCGTTGTCGTTCTTAAGCTTGTAGTTCAATCGTATATTCAGGCTTTGGTGCCCCCACTGTGCTCCCTGGGGTTGGTGGCGTCACTCTGTTCTCCTTTGGGCACAGGCTTAACTCTGAGAAATCCCCGTGTTGGCAAACATTCATTCTGCCGCTCCCCAGGGGACTTGACTTCTGCAAGCAATACTTTAGCGTATTTGCATTTGGATTTTCTTCATTCCAGCCTGGGCATGTATGGGTTTTCTTTGCTAACTGTTCACTCCTTGAGCCCACTCGTAACTGACCGCAGCATTTTTTCGCTTTGCAGAGTTCTTTCAAGTCCCGAGGAGATGCCGGGGTGAATAGTGGGAGTGTCTGCGGGCATCCAGAGTGCTTTCACGCCTCGTGCTCATCTTTACCTCTGAGCGATGAATAAGCAGCTGCGTTTTTTCCATAACCCCTGCCAAATCTTTCTTCTGTCCTCCCTATCCTGCCTTATTGGCCTGAACAGCCATCTCTTAATTCTTAGGCTGCCTTAGGAGAACCACCAGTTGGCAAGACACCCTCAATTAACCTTAGTGAGTTACACCTAAGAGCAAAACAGACCTTCTGAGCTGCTGCTACTCTTGTGTCGGAGCTGCTCCCGCTTGTAAGACAAGAGAAGACACAGGTGGTGTTTGCTCCTCCCAAGTTAGGTTTTGATGTGCCCCTTGGTAAGTCTGACACCAATGCTGCTGGAAGAGGCTGAGGATCTCCCATATCCCCATCCCTTTTCTCTCCTTTGATTTGCAAGAGCCTTGCAGTTACTCAACGGAGCAGAAGACTCTTCGTTGTTTAATTATATATCCCTGCAGCCTTGAGGGTAGATCCTGATTCCAGCTTAGGTCTGGAAAAATTGGGTGGAGTCACAGTGTGGATTCATTCACAGTAAATGAGACCTAGGACAGTGGAAGGTGGTGGGTGATTTCTGTTTGGTTTACTCCTCTGCAACATAACCAACATGACTGATCTCTTCTCTGCCTTGGGCAGCACGTGTTTCATGGCCGTTAAGAGAAAGCAGCCCGGTCTCTCGTGCTCCGTGGTGTGTTTGCGTTCCCCCTTCTTCGTCTCGCAGCCTCGGTGTCACTGATATGATGACAAAACGTGTTCAGCGCACAGAACTATTAAAAATGTAGCTCAGATGGTGCTGATGGGAGGATGACATCTCCTGAATATTTTAACTGAAAAGATTTGTAATGCCTAAGTGTTAGCAGAACTCTTCCTTTTAACTCTTTATGGGGCGGCTGCTTGTTGTGATTCACTTGTTTGGGCAAGAAGAGGCTTGACCTGTTGGCTGTGGTCCTTTGGAGGCTGGAGGAAAAGGATTTCCAGGGCTCCAAAGGGAAGCTGGAGGTGTTGGAAGAAGCAGTAACGGTGTGACTGCCCCTGCCTAAGGAACAGCGAGCTTTTTCCAGGGTGGAGGATTGAAACAGGCTGTAATTACTGGCTGCAAAATATTTACAGTCAGCAAGGAACGGCTGGCTACCTTTAATTCCTGGCAGCAGCTCCGTTTCTTGGGGGTAATGACTGTAAGTACTGCTCCAGTCTCCCCCGTCCAGGGGGAAATAACCCATTTGTTGCTGGTCCAGGGGTTTGCAGAGGAGTAGGTGAACCAGGAGGAAGGAGAGCGGTTTGTGTGATCGTAATCCTAACGCTTCAGCCATCTCTAAAGCCCCTTGGAGCCTTGAGGGTACACGCAAAGGATGTCTAGGTGGGAAAAAAGGACTTGGAGTATTCTTGGGTAATACTCAGAGCGTGCTTTCGTCAGCGGTCTCCGGTGGTTGAAGGCTGGGTGGTTTTGCTCTGTTTTATAGATGTTGAAATTGCAATCTAGATGAATTGATTTGGGCAAGGTCACAAAAGTATCATGAAACGTGAGTGCCAAACACGTGGTTTTGGGTTTTGATTCCAGCGTCTATCGTGGGGCTGCCACGAGTGCTGCACAGAGCCGTGCAGTTAGGGCGTGGGATATGGCTTTGCAGAGCCAGGACTCGGTGCACTGGAAGGAAAGCAGGGCCATTACTTTCTTGTATACATTTAGTGGAAGCTTTGCGCAGGGGACATCTTAGCACACAAGCAAACAACGCGAATTTCCAAATTTATGCTGGCCAAGATCCAATGATGAGGCAGAGGTCAGCTCTAGGGTTTTTTATCGGTTGTGTTCTTGGCATGGGTGTTAGAAAGGCCAAGATCATTTCTGTGATGATTATCTAAGAGGTCTCTTCCTCCCTCTCTTGTTTACAAACACGACACTACACAGAGACAAATCCTGCTCTCAACTGGGTGGGACCAGTTCCCACTCAAAGGAAGCTGCTCGCGGGTGGTAGAGACCAGAATTTGCCCCCCCCTCTTTATGGCCAAATTGATCACTGAAATTGCTGTGATGTGCAAACAACTTCTCTCTCCTGGTCTCTTAGTCTTCTTCCTCTCATTGCTAGTCTTGGTGCTCATAGGATTATTTCATTGCCTCTCCTTCAGGTTCCCACCAACACTGAGTTTAACAGTTTAGATAAGACACCGCCTGTGCCTGAAGAACACAAAATCTGTACTTAGGAGAGGGAATGGGAAGACGGAAATCCCACTATTTCTGGTTTACAGATGAGGCTCTGCGACGGACAAGGGGAAGCCCTGACGCTCTTGATGCCAAAACCAGTTTGTGACTGGTCCATCCTCCAGCCCCTGCTTTAGGGCTTGGCCACAGATCTGTCACTCTGAACGTTATCCCCACTTCATCTTGAAGGGACTGGAGACACCTCACCCTTCTATATCTGGCTTTTTCATACAGAAGTTTCAAAGTGCTTATACAAAGGAGCTAAATATTGTTTTTCTCGTGTTATGACTGGGGAAACCAGTACAGGGAAGGGCAAAGTGATGTACCTGGGGTCACGCACCAGGCCAGTGCCAGAGGCAGGGGTCAGTTCTCCATGTCCTGTGTTCCTTCCCTGCCTCGCTCACAAACCCAAATTACAATACAATGGAATAAGGCTCCTACCAGGAAAAATGAGATTTGGAGCTGCATCAACTCAGGATCAACCTCGGAGGCAGTGTGGCTTGGTGGAAACCCTGGAGTTAATGACCTCTGCAAAATGGATTTATTTGTGCATAACTGAATTGCAACAAATAATTAAATCCCTCTTAATGATCAAGGCTGGAACTACTAGAAAAAAAGCTGGAGTCATTAGGTCAGACGCATCTTAATCCATCACCAGCCTTAGCGAAAATTTGTCTTATGAATAAATATTCCCTGTAAATTGATCCAATAAATTTTTCCTATTGAAATAAGTTGCCTTCCTGCTTTATGTTTTATTTTAAAGGAGGAGAACCGAATATGTATTTTTTTCTTTTTGAGCCCTCCTGCCTGAGCATCTCTTCTTGCAGCGATTTTCTAGGCTCATGTATTATGTGCACATGAAAAATGGTTGGTTGAGAAAGAGGTTTCTTGGTTTCAACCAGAAAAGAAATCCATAAAGTCACTAAAAAGCAGCTTTTATGAAGAAAGGCTCATATATACCATAAAAGCAACCAGAGGGGGCTCTGAATGAGGTATAAAGGGACTTGCTGTGAGCAGAAGTGAACTAAAACCGAGTCTTCCTCTTTGATTTTAAGACCTCATGTTTAATACCCATGAAATACAAGTACCCGTATGCACCTCACTGGCTCGGCCAGCTTCCCTCTACCTTTTTTTTTACAACGCAGTGTGCAGTCTCGGGGTCGTATAAAGTTGTCAGACGCACGAGGATGTTTCTTGCAGCCCCGTCCCTGCAGCAGTGATGAAACATCGCTTAGGCTGGGAAGCGAGGGAGAATATTGCATTGCTTCAAAACCGTCAGGAGAGGGTTATAAAATTATCATGCCTGGAAATTCCAGATGTGAAGCATCTGATTGCAAAGCCCTTCTCTCTGTCCTTGTTTAAATTGACTCTCTCCTAAGCCGCCTCAACATCTGTCTGCCCTGAAAGTGCGGTTTTCCCTGCGCTCTGTCACGTGCAGCGTGTACACCTTGTGCTGGGACTAAAAGGTCTTTTGAAAAAAAAACCAAAACATTATGCAGCTGATGAAGTGTTTGCTTAGGATTAGGTGCCGTGGTTAATATAAGCATTAAAAAGTGTCTCTGTCCTGTGTCGCAGTGGCCTCAGATTTCCTCCCTTCTGAAGATGGATGTTCATCTGGTTTGAGTGGCTTTTGTCCTATTCCCCGGGCACCAAAGAAAAAGGAATACTGGGCTTTTCAAGATGGAAAATGACGCAGCAGTGCTAAATTTATCCCTATTTCTTGGACCTGAATTTACCAGGATACGCTCGCTGTTCCAGCAGCACTTCCAGCACAAATGTAAAAAGAGGCAAGTCCGCTTGTGAGCGCTTTGGGGGTTTGGTTTGAAGTAGGGAGGTCCATCCACACGGATAGGCGGCAGTTTGGGAACGCTGGAGCTGCCTCTCCACCCTTGGGTTCTGAGCCTGTGCGAGGCATTGGGACGTGTGTCCTCTCCCCGAGAACGATCAAGTTACAGGCGTTGAGCTTTGCCATAGTAGCAGAGGAAGGGAGAGTATAAAGGTTACAGAAAACAAAACATTAATTTTCTTGACCAGCTGCGTTACAAGCTTATTTATACCCACGGCATACCGTTCATAAATCAGGCCAGTTAATGAGAACTATTAAATGATTTCATGATGTACTCATCGTTACCATCTGATAAAAACCAGCGCTGCCTCCAAGGACCAGGACTTTTCAATCGCAGCTTTTTATGCTCAGGGAAGGAGGTTACGGGAGAAACAAAGCCCTCGGCAGCGTCAGACGTGTTCTGCAAACGTCTCTGCGGACGCATTGTGTCGGGAGGATTGATCGCTCGCTCCGACCGAGCTCGGAGCCTTGCAGCTTTTAATTAGGGAGATGGGCCGGTGACGTGAATAGCCCTTTGGTTTTATGTAAGATATTTTCATGGAGAAAAGACCTGATTCTGATCTCACGTAAATCACAGCATCGCCAGCCAAGGTGGGTGCTTTTGCTATTTGTACAAGCGAGCTCAAGCCGAAGGGATGGCACCAGTGCAAGGTGGCATCCAGGAGGCTCCCCCAGACCACGGGGGACCCTGAGTGTTTGTCCCCATGGGAGCACATGCACACAGCGAGGGGGGCCAGGATCTATCTACAACCCTCTGGACCCCCGCCAGATTTCCGAGCACGTGAGGCTGGAGCCGATGGCTGCACAGAGCCCTGTAAGGGTTCTTTTGTCAAGGGCATACCCAAGCATTTAAAATCACGGGGATGGCTAATTTATGTGAGAAGGTTTTCTAGGAATCAGTGGGGAGGGCACTGCTGCCCAGAGGCTCGCCCCTCTCAGAGTGGTTCGTTGCTAATCACAGCAGCTCCCATTCTGACACTTTCCCTGTCAATAAAACTGGAGAGGCTCATGCTTTATAGCAAAGATGTTTATCTTGCCCAAATTTGTGGGAAGCTCTCGGAGGCTGTCGTTTCTTGCTGCATAACTTTAATGGGGTAAACCGTTGCTGTTACCTAGTTTCCAGCCAGATTTTCGGAATGGGGGCTGGGAGGAGGATGCCTTAATTAATCCTTTGGGAAAGCGGTTGGGATGCTGGCTTGTTGTTTTGGGTTTATATCTAAATAGTATCTCCCAAATTCAGGGTAGTGAAACTCAGGTCCAAATGTCACCTTGCCTTTCTGCATCTCTCCCATGGGTAATTTTTCTTTGCTCCTTCGAGCGACCTGTCTCATTACGCCCGGTGAAGTTATTGCCAGCCTCTGAAGCCTGCCTCTTCCAGTGTGTCAGGACATCAGCAGTCTACAAAAATCTATGGGCCAGCTTAGATTCTGTTTTATTCCTCCTGTGCATGGTAGTGGCTACTGGGTAGATCATATAAATGTCTCAATGGACTACAGCCAACTGAAAAGAGAAGGTTTCTGTACACAAATTGGCTGCTTTTGGCAGGATGTTTCAAATTTAGCTTAGGAAGGTACCAAACATTCATTTTTCTGTCTTGTTTTTGAATCATCCTGACAGTCTAGACACAGCAGCGGTATGGAGGACAGCCTTCAGGATGGTGAGATGGTCCCTGCGCGGCACAGTCCCCGCGAGCTGTGGGTGCAGGTGGGTAGTGCCAGCAGCCCTGCGGTGCTCAGCCTTCCTGCTGCTCGGCTCCAGAGGGTTCCAGCAGTGCTGGGCTCTGGGCTGGCTCCCCACCGGTTCCAGCTTGCAGCTGTGCTTGTTACAGCCTTGTTAGGGCTTATCATGTAGGTGGGTTTCCCTTGGGTTGTCTTCTGGAAGCCTACCAGGTTTGGAGAACAAATGAGCTGGGTTGCTTTAGCTACGTGATAATGGAGAGATCACTCTAGTGATTTATTTTTTTTCCCCCTAAAGAATGGAGTGTCCTTTCTTGGGGAGGAAGCAGCTGTTATTAAAATCGTGCTTGTGGATGGCAGCACCTCCTCGGCGTGCAGACCGAGCAGAGGGCAATGCTGCAGGAAGCACAGTGCTGAGATGGAAGAGGAGCATCGTACTTGGTCCAGAAGGCAACGAGTGGAGCAGAAGCATAGAGAGGTTCAGGTGCGTGTTTTGCTTCCCAGCACAAGGAAGGAAAAGGAAAGTGGAGGGAAAAA
>NW_010143124.1:25925-32622 GCF_000699245.1 Pterocles gutturalis
GGGAGAAACTAGTTTATAAATGGATGTAAATAAGGTCTCCTGACCTTCTACTGAACAGCACAGTACTTGGGAAATGCACGCACCAAGAAAACCAACCCCAAGACAACAAAACCCCCAAAACCTTAATAAAAACTGTCTTATTACTTGTGGCTATAACCACCCAAAATGACCATATTCCTCCAAGCTTTCGGAGGCTGCCAGTGCTCACATCATTACACTGTCACTGTAGTTACAGGTCTGTCAGCATTTCTATTAGAACCCGCAATTTTCAAGTTAGTGATCTTACCCCTAAAAATGTACTCTGGGCAAAAAAAAAATCCAAAAGACCTCCCAGTTCAAGATCCTAGACACCTGTTTCTCTAAAAAAGTTAAAAATCTATTACTTTCTTCATGCACAAAAGTAAAACCCAACACCAAAAAAGCAGAATATCAGCATAGATGTCCTGCAGGAGGGTGGAGCGAGCACCTCAACCACCATGGTGGTTTCTTGCACGGACAGGAGCGACACAGTTTTCTCTGCAAATGTGGGGCTGCCTGGGCTGGTGGAGCTGCCACTTTGCAAAAGGCGTTGTGCGGTTTTAACACCAGTGTCATCTCTGCCGCGCTGTGTTGTCACACTGGGTTAGCAATGACTCCAGGCTTGTCTCCATCAGCAGATAATGTTCAGTAGCTCGTGTTTTCACTGTAGTATTCACTATGATCTGCCGATCATTATCTGAGAACCCCAGTTTTCTCTGCATAAATGTTAATTAAACATTTTTCAGGCCCTTTTTCATTTTATCTGGTTTCTTGGAGTTTCCAGAGCTTTGATATTGTCTGAGCAGTGTTTGCTGGGTTAGCTGCAAAAGCACAAAAAGGCTTTGTCTGGAGTCATGGCCAGGCTGGATGAGGCTTTGAGCAACCTGGGCTAGTGGGAGGTGTCCCTGCCCATGGCAGGGGGTCGGAACTCGATGATCTTTAACATCATCATCTTTTTAAGGTATCACTCATTTGTATATTTGTATATAGTATTATTTTTACTATTATTGTAGTTTAGTTATTAAATTGTCCTTATCTCAACCCACAAGTCCTCTTTACCGTTTTACCCCTTTAATTCTTTCCCCTATGATTGGGTGGGGGTGGGAACTGTGTGAGCAGGTGTGTGTGGCTTGTCCCCCAGCCAAGGGCTTACCCACCACCCATCTTTTTAAGCTTAACCCATCTTTTAAGGGTTAAGACCAGTGGCACAACAGAGGCAGCTGCTCTCCCAAGCCACACGCCTTGTTTTTTTCCTTAGTTTTTTTTTTTTTGCTTGTTTGTTATGTAAAATTGTAAGCCTGGCTCATGCTAACCTAGTTGCCATCCACCCAAATTTTTCTCCTGTAAATAACCTCTCTTCACCTTGTGGGTGTTATTTCCCGTGGATCCCATCAGCTGGGTCACAGCAGGTGCCTTGCCCACGGTGCCTCGGGAGCTTGTCTTATCTTACTTAATGAATAATCAGTTATAGGTAACTACCAACCAAATCAGAGTACGTATCAAAAGCATGTCATCTAGAAAGCCAGGGCTCTGAGGATGTGACACGTAGGAACAGCGACCCATGGCAGAAAAGTCAAGTGAATATCATCTCCACACTGAGAGCAGCGTAGTGGTGGAAGCCTGAAGCCCACATCAGCCTAGAGTTGGTTTTAGTGATGTTAAATTGGGCAAAAATAGTAGAAGTATAAAAAATGGGGGTGTGGTAGCAAAAGAATGAAGGCAGGTGCTGAAATATTCCTACAGCAGAATGCCCAAAAGTAACTGAGACACCTCCTAAATGTTGGAGAAAGCTCAGCGTATCCTCCTGGTGACTTCAGAGGGCTATTTGAAGCTGTAGATGGTTTTACTTTGTTTTTACTCAGCATTGTAAATCTCCATAGGGGAAGGCTGGAAAACAGCTCCTTGAAGCGTAACCAAAGCGAAGGGTCATGCAGGCGGCAGCTGCCAGACCTGTGGGTTTTAGGATTTGCACAGCCTGCGGGTTTTAGCCTCCTCTTTGGAAGCTGAATCAATATTTTCTTAGGTTTTGCAGCAGAAGGATGCCTAGGCAGCGTTTTTTCCATCCTTTTTCTTCATGCTGAGATTCATCAGCCTGGGTTGGAGTTACTCTTCCTTGGGATTTACTCACTGTTGTGACCCATAAGAGGATTTTACACCTGACTTTGCAGCACAGAGAAGCTGGCTGTTGGACTTTGTTACGAGTCAAGGCTGGCCTTCGAGGGGACGTGGAGGAAATCATGATCCCACCAGTGCCTCCCTCCCAGCAGCTGTTCTGGGGGCACCCACACATCTTCTTCTTCTTTTTTTAAAGTGACATTGAAAAACGCAAGAGGATGTAGAAGGGAGACACAGGTGGGGTTTGAAGGTTGGAGGAAATACCTTGGGTTTGGAAGGGAAAAATAATTTTGGTGCGTGTATTTGGATGTGGATACTGTTCAGCTGCAGATGAGGAGGGTTAATGGATATGTCCTGTCCCCCTGTTGTATTAGGTCACTCGAGGACATCTTCAACCTGTACTGGCTAATTATTAAATTCAGATATATGCAGTCATAAAACCTACAGAGTATTGCATATGTCGTGAGCTACTCCAGCAGCTTACACCAAACACGTGTGATATTCTTAAATACTCATTGCTTTCCCAAGACGTGCCCATTTGCTTGGGCTTTGGACAACTCCAGGCTGCCCTGCTGTTTCCATCCAGCATGAACGTATGAAACGGGAATGAGGTGCATGAACAGGCCTGGAGGAAGGTTTTCCATTAGCTGCAGGTAGTAATTTACGGTGAGAAAGCAGGAGGCAATTAAAGCCCTTACATTGCTGAGCATTAATGTATAGCGCTGTTAGTTAGAACATTTCCTTTAATGTTTTACTTAATGAAGATGAAGTCTCCCTCTTTATGATGTAGTAAAGTCCTTTCCACACAAAGGCTTGAGTGGTTTGTTTCAAGAATTTTTTAATTAGAGTTATATACCCACATAGCACGCACACCAAGCCTACATCTCAACCTGCTACTTCATCGTAGACTGAGAAAAACCAGTAGAAAGGATTCATTAGCCCTCCACAGATTTCTGTGTGCTGTCCCGAATGCAATTTGAAAGGGATTGGCTTTGTTGGTTGTTTTTAACTTCCTATCTCCACCAAATATCTCCACCCTGAGATGCCTTGCAAGAATTTAGCAATAGGTGCAGGGGATAGTCTTCTTGGCTGTTGCACCTCCAGTAGAAAGTGATCCTTTGAAGTATTTTAAGGAGTAGATTTTCTCAAAGGTATCAAGCATGCTGTGTAAATAAGCTTCGTGTCAAGCCAGGTTGGGTTACAGAAGCAGCTGGTCCACAGCTAAAACCAGTATAATGGGCTTTCATTCTCTAGAGGAAAACTCTTCACTTGAAGCCGCTGCAAGGGGAGGAAACGAGTCCGAACAGAAATGCTCAGTTAAAAGCAAAAACTCCAGATACCAAGAAGGTGAAGCAGTCTCAAAGGGGTTTTGGGTTTTTTCTTTGTTTATTTGCATTTTACAGTTTGAAAACTGTAAGTCGGTTTTATTTCATGTTTAAGAAATGGACCAAGTTCAGTCTGATCCTCAGCAATACCAAGTACTGTCCCCGAGCAGGTGGCACGGCAGTGGTGGCACAGCCATCGTTAGAATTGCAGTGCTGTGCTCTCCCATGACTTGCAGACTCCTTCAGTTTTCCCTTGGGAGAGGTCAAATATAAAATAATCTTGCGTCGCGCATTGCACCGGAGGTGGAGGTGCCATTGTCCTTGGACACCCCATCATTCCCAGCTCTTCTGGGCACCTTGCCCAGCGTGATCGTTGCCTTCTAGGTCTTGGAGCTTGTGAAGAACTGACTCAAAAACCATCTTACAAGGATGCATGTGGCAGGGTCTGAGACCAAAGCGACAGCGGAGGCGGTGCCCGGTGCTGTTGTGAGTGTGCTAGGTGCGGTACAAAATTATTAACGTCGGAGTCCTGATGATCCTGTGGTTTCAGGCTGTGGTTTGCATGTGTGAATAACAGCCAGCAAACTGCCGTGGGAAGTACCTAGGCAGTCGCACACAATTTTAAAGAAGCTATTTGGAGGTGGCCGTGGTATTTATTAGCCATTGTATTTATGAAAGTGGCGGCTGGGGACCAGTGGAGATGGTGGTGCTGGAGGCTGTGCAGGATGCAGGATGCAGACCTTACCTGCGCAGAGCTCACGGGCTGGAACGCCGAAACCAAGCATCCTGAATGTTTTACTGCTCAAACCCAAGTATTCATCAGTCAGGTGTCTCAAATCTGGGATTACGTATTTGACAACGTAGAGCAAAATCCCCGTTGACATGACTGGGACTGGGTTTTTGACAAAACTCTTGGAAGAGTTCAGCGTGGCCAGGGGTTCACGCTGAGCCTGCACTAAGCTGTAGCACTCAGCAGGTCGGACACGCCACCAACCTTCATCCTGGGAGCTGTAACTCGAAGCTGGAAGGAAGCAGGTTGAAACCTTGGACTATCCTTGCGGTCCAAGCAGAGGGCTGAGCACCAGCGGCACTGGGGATTTAATCCTTACACTGTGTTAGCTTAGCAGACCTTCTGTAATCCATTCTTAAGCACAAACATAGATGTGGTTTGCCACCTTGAAAAATGTCCTAGTGAGCTTTCCTCAACCCGGCGCTCCCTCCTGTGTCCCGCCTGATGCGAGGACCAGGTGGAGGAGAGCCAGGCGGAGAAGGAAGATGCTCTCCTGGCTCCCAGTAAGCGTGTTTCCAGCGCAGCAGCATTGCACATTTCCTGCTACACTTCCAAAGAGCTTGAGATACTTGGACAAAGCACGGTCCATAAATGCAGCATGTCATCATTCTTTGAACAGCTTCCCATCTTTGGGAATGTAATCAACAGAGGACATCCTGCGTTGCTCTGCAGGGAGGTAGCCTAGCCTAAGATCACCGTTGCCAATTAAAAAAAGAAAAGGATACCTCCTTGTCCAAAAGCTCGTAATGCAAACGGTGCTGGATGGATACATCAATAGGTTTGAAGATATCGGGAAAAATATTTCCTAGGCAAATGAAGTCTCACCTCCTTGGCACTGTGGTCATGGAAGTGAAGATAGGCAGACATTCACAGCGTGCAAACTTCCAAAGAGAAGATGATGAAGATCTCATGTACTGAGATCTGTAAGCAAATTGGGAATAACATCAGCAAAGTTAGTGCTTGAGAAGGGGCAGGAGTTTCCAAGGAGCACCCCCGAGTTACCTGGATGGGATCTGCGTGCCCGGGTGGCTCGGAGCCGTCTCAGAAGGTGTCAGTAATGCGCTGACTCCAAACCTTTAGGCTGAACTCTTGCCGGTTAGTTGAAAAGCATATTCCCTTTTGTTAGTTAAAAGCAAGAGCATGGTTAGAAACAGGTGGGTTCCTGACATCCTGGAGGTTGGGTGTAATACTCCTGTCTGCTCTGGGAGGAGGAGAAGTCAGACAGAGACCCTGCGAGAGGTCCTGCTGTGCCCAGGTCGCTGCGTGACCATGGCATTGCCTTGTCCAGGCTGAGCAACTTCACAACCCAAGATGTCGAGTGTGCCTTAATTTTCCAGACTGACTTAAGACTGATTTCATGAGCACCATCTGAAGACAAATATTATTCTCCTTAGGGGAGCTCAAATTCTTATTTGGTGATAAAAAGTCTTTTAATGCCTTGAGTGTCTTTGTTTGGACAAAGTGCAACTTTGGCCTGATAATTATAAAATTAAACCTCTCCAAACAGCATTTGAAATCTAAAACTAAGACTTATTTCTTTTATAATCTGCAAAGCTCCTTTCTTGCTAGTATCTGGAACCAGAGTTCTGGGACTTTAATCTCCATGCGATGCTTTGGAAATGCAGAAGCCAGCAATAATTTTAGACATTTCATATGGATTCTGTAAGCAACACACTAAAGGAAAGCAATGAAATATTCTTAGGTTAAAGTCCTTAAAAAGCACCTAACAGAGAAAGATGCCTGAGCACCGCTGAGCTTCGAATTCAGCCCTTGAAATCAATCTTTCCCACTCTCGTGTAATATTAAATCCCATTAACAGCGAATGCATCCGTTGCATTTAACGTGCGCATCTGTTTGTATATATACACAACGAAAATATTTATGTCCAAATTCTTTCTCAGGGGTGCTTAAAATTATTTTCTACTGAATCAAGCAAGGTCATTTGGCAGAGCCACGCAGGTCATCGATAATTAATCCAAGCAGGCAGAGCCAAGTCTCCCGGTGCTTGCAAACACCCCGTTAGACGGGATAGTTTGGCAAAGCAGGGGCAGCTCTCAGATTTTCTCAGCAAACAGCGTTTAACTTTTGAGGGGGAGAGGGAGACTTGCTTTTATGGAAAACATCTGTGCTGTGCTTGCATCCCAGCTTCTGACCCCCCCCAGCCCACCCCCAGCCAGCCTGGGGGCCGTTGCACCGACACAAACACACCGGCCATATACCGCTTGTTTCTACCGTGTGCTCTCAGGCTGCAATAATGCAAGAGGTAGGATTTATCTCGCTTAACTTTATCTAAATTTTATCTAAAAATTAGACCAGATGCTTTACACTCAACCCTGGGTGTTGAAGAACTGGTTCTGGGGTATGAGCTTGTCATCTGTTTTAAATAGAGTAGGAAAAAAAATAATCTCTTCCAGAGGGTATTTCCTGTCCAGACTTGTTCTCTAACAAG
>NW_010143124.1:32638-33315 GCF_000699245.1 Pterocles gutturalis
TCCTCGGAGGGACCTGTCTGTCCTCCTGGAGAGGTTCAGATGGCCGGCATCTTGTTTTTGGACAGACAACGTTGGGTGAAATGGGTCGGTGCGGCGGGGGAAACCCAGGTGACTGAGGGGTCAACGTGCACCTCTGCGGAGGCAGGAGCATTTTGTGTTCTTCAAAGTTGCACACCCTCGCTGGATGAGATGGATTGAAATGGTTTCCAGGAGGCTGAGGAATGCAGTAACCCACTTCATAGAGTCATAGGATGGTTTGGGTTGGAAAGGACCTTAAAGATCATCAAGTTCCAACCCCCTGCCATGGGCAGGGACACCTCCCACTAGCCCAGGTTGCTCAAATTCCACCCAATTCTTCTCTGAGGAGTCTGATCCAGTATCCTCATCCCAAGCACAGAGCCACGATGGCTTAACCATTGGATTCAGGGTTGGATGGGACCACTGCAAGTCCTGGCGTGGAGCCTACATGATGCCTTCAGCGTGGACAGAGAAGAGGGGACCAGAGCCCCGTGCAGCAGAAGGGGCCGGTTGAGTGTCCCCCATCCCGATGGCCACCAGGTTCCAGCTCTCCCTGCAACACCCGCTGTCCCCAGGCCACATGTGCAGCCGTTCGGGGACGAGCAGGCTGGGAACGGGTCCAAAACCAGAACAGGTAATGGGGGTACGGATGCTTTTAA
>NW_010143124.1:33354-34757 GCF_000699245.1 Pterocles gutturalis
CAATTTTGACACGGAAAATTGCTGCCCAGCTGCCTGAACACCAGTGCTCTGCTTGTTTAACTATTTGTTCAAACCAGCTTGACTTGCCAGTGCATTTTTGCATGAGGGGTTTTGGAGGAGGTGGAAAGAAATCAGTTCTAATAAAATCTCGTGCTTGGGCGTAATCACAGGAGAGCATTTAGCCAACAGTACCCTCTGTCCCGCCGGCAGCGCTCCGTATCACGTCTCCCCATCGCCGTCCTGCCTCTTTCTTAAGGATGTGGATGAATCCGTATATGTCCTATCCACAGCCCGTACGAAGACTTTCAGGACTTTTTAAATCTCCCAAGCTCTTAATCTGGTGTGTTCACATGTGCTGTGTTTCCTGAGGGAGAAAATAAATAGGGATGGGTGGAGGAAACCAGCCGCCTGCGTCATCTGCTTCCTCCGCGTTGTGTGTTCGACGGCCGGTTGGTGCAGGGTATCCTGCAGGAATCGGGATTATTCAAGGGATAATTTACAACCAACATCAGTAAAGGTCATGGCTGCGAAGAGAAATATTGGAAATCTTTGTGTTGAACCTCTCCCAGGCATTCTGTGTAATATCCATGGAAGTTTGGCACTGCCACAGTCCTGGTCACAAAAAATTCCTTTTATTTCTTTACTTTGACAAAGCTCCACTTGCTCTGCCTGAACTGGAAGATCTGGTTCTGATCACACATTTCTGGTCTCCTCCTTGCTCCCTGATGTGATGTCCTGCATTGGATCTCGGTGGAGGACCCGGTAGAACAAACCACCGCGGGGACAACAAGTGCTCGCCCGACCGATACTCTCAGCATCCTCTTTTAAGCAGTTATTTCGGGAATTCTGTCTCTGAACTGAATTTTCAACACACGTACATTTGAAAAGTACAAGTGTTCACCCCAGGAAGTGCCTGGAAATGCAGAACAACAAAGATCTGGGGAATGTTTCCTAGCATTTGCCAAGCTTTTTTTTTTTTTTTTAAAGGTAATTTATGCGGGAAGATAACTTCCTATCCCCTCAACCTCAGGATTTTCCTGCACGTTGAGGTATATTGCCTGGAGAAGTCTTGTACCTGAGCCGGTTTATTCTGCTTGGTTTCATGTAAGAGGGAACGATTAAGAGGCAAGCCCACAGACTTCCTTCAGGTGTTAGCAAACAATTTGGCTGTTAATTCCTACCTGTTTGTGGATGCCGAAATTTGAATGAGTCGCAATTAAACACAATTATAGCTGCAGTTCTGGGAGGCAAGAGAAGAGCAGCGGGAGGAAATCTCTAACTGTAGATTTGATTTCCTGGAGCTCTTGCAGACACCTTGGCCAGGAGGAGGTGGCACGGCAAGGTTGTCTCTAGAGGCCACCAGCTTCTGCAGTGACATCCTCAGCTGCGTGGCTTTTGGGGGG